>NC_052533.1:97299754-97449998 GCF_016699485.2 Gallus gallus | reverse complement strand
ATGACAAACATAAAACTAAGTATCTCTCAACCAAAGTCTTGGCTACAGAAAATTTGTTCTGTGGCATGCACAGAGTCAGTCCCACAGAATTTGTTTCAGCTTGTAATTTCAGAACTTCTTGATTTTCTGTCAGGAACCATAGAACCACCTCAGAGCCAAACTGAAATAAGAGTCTAGAAACTCTAATCTCTCTAATCTCCTACTCCATGGCTCCAAATACAAGTCTGTCAACATCATCTACAGTATGATCAGGAGCAACTGGGAGGGGGAAGATAATAAAATTTCTGTCCCATGGACAAACCTGAAAGTTTGGGGGTAACATGAGCCACTATCAGTTACGTTATTATGTCATCTTTCCTAGACATAAAGTATCCATAGTATTCCTACATACATAGCACAGCTGTACTTCAGGGGACCGCAAAGTGATACTCAGCCCTACAGAATGACTTGTATATTGATGGCCGTATAGTAACAGGTCTTTATGAACCCAGCATTCAGAGACATTGTAATGTTTCACAGAAAAATATCCAAGGATGCTTTCCTCACTTCAAAAGGCTGTTCAATAAACTGTAATTGCTATGTTTTAAATAGATACAGGAACAAAAATTGTGTTAATACCATCACTGTAAAGTTTTGGCCTTTTGATTGCTGAAACACAATGAGGCAAATGTATGAAGAAAGAAGAAAGGAAGGCAATTGCTTGGAATAATTATACTAAGAATAAAATATAATAATATGACAATGGCATGCCTTGTACACAGTACCATTTGCAATTACAAGTCACTGATCCACCAAGTAAAGCAACTCCATATTGGCTCCTCTTCGCTAAATCTCAGACACTCTTTGTAAATAGAGAAGAAGGTGTCATCACTGCACAGCAAGCATAATCAGTACATCTAGATTTAGCTTAATAAAACATAAAAAAGATAAAATATTATTTTCCAACGAGTATCTTACATTTCAGCATCATCTAGCAGAGAGTTTGGTCTTATTAGAGCCTTAAACAGTGGGCAGACATCACCACAAGAAAACAAAACCATTTGGTTCACTCACTGTATTTCCAGTAGCAAGACAAAAATAGAGAGCAATTAACTAATGCCACAGTCCATTTTGTACCTGCCCAGCTCCAAACCTTAAAATGTGTATCTACAAACAGTTGCTCAAGATTTCATGCCATTATTTTTAGCTGTTTTTAAAAATACCTGCACAAGTAGCCACAGTGAAACCCTGACCAAAGGAGTACAATATTTCAGAGTCAGAATTTCAGGCAAGTTTCCCAACATTTCAAGTTTTATTCACACTTTTCTGAACATCCCCAGTAATCCCAGTATTGTAATCCACAGCTCTGTCTAATGTAACAGAAAACTTTTCTAATAATCTTTTAAAAATCAGGATTATTGTGTACCAAGTAAAATTTGTACTATAATATGTTCCTTTGCATTTCAAATGACTCTATTAGATTATCATAAAAACACAGGAATTTGTAGTAGTTTATCACAAAATATGTAACTAAAAATTTTACACTACTTTTTAAGGTAAAACAAAGACAACCAGTCTGGTTTTCTGCATGTAAAAAGCAGATTCCTTTAAGATTCTTCTATATACTCATGTATTTCCTTCCATTTCTCTCTTTTAGTAACTGCAGAGCTTTAGGAAGGAAAAAAAAGTCAGTTTCGAAATGGTCACTGACATCTGCATGAATGCCAAACAGACATGGGTAAACACAGTCAAAAATGTTGTGTAATTAAAAAAATAAAGATTATGAAGATGATTTAAAAGTGAAAACATAAAAACTGTTGCATGCCATAATAAATGCCTACTTAGTCTAGCTTCTTGCAGGATTTCCTGTTTTTCCTAGAAGTTTTCATGCCCAGAATACTTCTAGAACTGAGCTGTATCCTCTGCATCAATACACAATACCATCGTTCAAGCTGGTTATAATCTCTGACCAACAAGTTTACACAGGCAATTTACCCATTTTGTTAACAAAATATTTGTCAGAAAAGACTCAGAACTTAACCATTCATTTTTTTTCCAGATGATCCTCATATGTTTTCAAAGCAAACAATGGCTACTTGATGTCTGCTTCTCAATTTGACAAGTGACGGTACCAAGTTAAACACAGGAAATAAATATCATCTCAGATATTAGTGCGTACGAACACTGAGCAATTTTAAGGCAGAGCTGCTCTTTTACAGGAGTATTTGAGGTTTTAAAACACAGCTCCAGCTGCTTCCCATGAGGTATCTGAATCTCCATGTTTGCTACCGCAGACAGTATATATTTTGAATTCAAATTAATTAAGTGATTATTATCTGTCACACGCGGTGCTTACAATGTACTTTACTCATATATATATATCATGGTCATAAGAAACAGGTAACTAACTGGAATTCAGTTCCTTCAACAACAGAGAGTCCAAACAACGCCGAAGGAATGGTAAATAACAGCAGGACATTTGCTACAGTTCTGAAATATAGTATGAAAAAATTGATACTTACTGGGAGGTAAATAACTCTTTTTCCATTGAATACCTAACCACATGTGTTCATAAGCAGCAAAGAATTTGATGCAAAGCACAGTGATAAGGGAAGGCTAGAAGGTTGTGTAAATAAGACTAATATAGCTATTGCGAAATAAACCCTAACAGATGATGTCTTCACAAAGAACTAAGTGCTGAACTCAGTGGAAGCTGGGCTACAAATTTCTACCTTTCATAACACTCCCAAGAAGCTTGAGATGCTCTCTCAGCTCAGGCGAAAGTCTTACTTGCATATGGTCTACCATCTTTCCTAAGAATTTGCATTAGTTAATTTCTAGAATGATACAATACAGCTTGTAATTCAATAAAGGGCCCGTAAGTTAAAATATATTGATCTTTCAATTTCTCTGCAAAAACTTCCCAGGAAACTAGGTTGTGAATTCTGTATAATTCTGTGGAGTTGTAGATTGTAAAAAACTGGAGAACTGCAAACTAATAAATCTGACTTGCACACTTGGAAAATTGATGAAAACTTGAATATATATTAGACTGAGAGGGTTAGGCACTGAAGAGGAGTCCAGGTAACTGGAAGACTGTAACGCCTAGAAGATCTTAGAAATCTTTGAAGAAACCAAAGGACATGTAGACAATGATATTTTAGATGAAACAGTAAAGTTGGTTTTCAATAAACTTCTGAGCTGTATTTCAGAAGAACAAATTTTTGTCAATGGTTCCTAGAGGAAATGAACCATCATGGGAACAGAAGTGATGTCATCTTGGGACATACCGGCTCTTGCCAAAGGTGATTATTTACCATCCAGCTCAATTTGTGATCTCAGCTGCAATAGGTTCAGAACAGAAGTATTTTTTTTTCCTTATTAATGACAGAATTATTCCTATTTGTTACATTCTGTCTAGTATTCATAGTATGTGTGGAATGGAATGAATGTCTTATATTATGATCTTTAGGGTTCCTTCCAACCCAAGGCATTCCATGATGCATTCTATAAATATATGCAAAACCTGGAGATCGAGGAAGTCCTCTACAATTATAGAAACACCTGATTTTTCAGGAGAGGAAATCACAATACCTCTTAACACCACAGAAAAAGCTTGGATTAAGGATGAGTAGAACTCAGTGAAATGTTGAAAGCCTACTCATGAATTCATGCTAAGTATTGACACTCTGATACCTTAAGCTGCCTCTATGAACAAAATGAATGGTTGATGGAAGGTATACAGGTAAGAAAAGGCCAAAAGTTGCATTTTAGTACACAAATCTAGGACGATAAAATGTACTGACTGTTTTTGAATTTCCACCTTAAATTGAAGGTTTTAAACAGAGATTTGAATTTAATAAGTCCAAGACCAGCTACCAGACAAAACAAAGAAGGCAAGAAAGAAAGAAGGCAAGAAAGAAGGAAAGGAAGGAAAGGAAGGAAAGGAAGGAAAGGAAGGAAAGGAAGGAAAGGAAGGAAGTAAGGAAGGAAGGAAGGAAGGAAGGAAGGAAGGAAGGAAAAGAGAGAGAAGGAGAAAAAAATATGTCTCAGAATTTTGAGAATTATTTTTAAGCAGTTGGAAGAAATTCAATCACTGATTCAACCAAAACTCATGAATAGAAAGCTATAAAGAGCAAGATGCAAACAAAAACAAAAAACAGAAAAAACCAAAAAACCCTGGAATTGATTATTATTCTGTAATCTTTGTCATCCTACTGTCAAAATATTAGAAACTGTGAATAAAAAAGAAGCTATGAATGTCTTTATCTCTGTTACTACAAACCAAAAGTCCATTCAAAGTAATCAGAAGCGGCCACAAGCAAACTTCCAGCAAAGCATACCAGTAGTTTAACACTCCCTCCAAGTTGCTAACCATTTCCAGATTTGTTGAACCAGATCTGTTTGGTAAATTTCTGCTTCATGAGCTTCTTCAGCCTCACTCTGAGCTAGGCAGATTTTCAGCATACACAACATTCAGCTGGGATTACCACAGATCAGTTGCTCACTGAATTTCTGAAGCTTATTCCTATTTACTTCATGTGATGTTTCCTAGTTCTCATGCCATGAGAAAAGGTGAAGTGTTCCTCTCTATCCATATTTTCATCTGAGGCATTACTTTGTACCTTTCAATCACACAATTTTTCATTTGCATCTTTTTCCAGCTAGAGTCTCAGTTTATTCAGCCATTCTTCAGACACCGCTGCATATACTTCAGTTAACCCCATCAACCCAATTATGAACTCTTTTCCAGTTATACCACATCCCTTTTAGAGTAAGGTAACACAACTGCAAAAGACAAGTATATCATGGCTTTATACAGCAGAATAACATTGTTCTGTTTCATCATGCATTTTGTTCCTTTACATTCAGAATTCAGCTTTTACTGAGACACTAAACTGATGGTTCCATGAATGTATATATATCACAGGCCTTGGATTGCATTCTTAAGTGGCAATGTGAGCTCAGTGATCACTGGTTAATGTGAGAATGTATTACTAATTCTCATTATTATTATTTATTATTATTAACTTTATACATTCTGTTTCACAAGAACACAAGAGGAATAAAGGGAACTGGTGGATTCACTAACAGGAGATTTCTTTTTTTTTTTTTTTTTTTTTTTTTTTACCTCAGAGGTGCAGCTGTGTGCATAGAGGTTACCAGAAGTACCACGTACTTTAAAATATTTACATTTATTTAGACATACAGCAGACCCCCACTTCATGAAATACTCTTCAACATTCTTTTGTCACATCAGAGACTTTTGAAGACTGTAAGTTTTATCTGCTTGCTTCTGTATACATTGCTTCTCCGAAAACACAAAACATCTATTCTAATGTCTGGAACCTACAGTAAGGAAGACTGCTTAATGCTGGATCAAGTTTATCACAGACCAACTTATTTCATACACAAATTCAAAACTACCTGTGCAGCCTTCAGAGATAAATACTTGAGTTCTCTCTATTCCTATATTATTTTACTGAAGTTTTTCAAGATAGACATGTTTCTCCATTAAGAATAACCAAACATTCATGGCAAGACACTGGTTTAGTAATGTTTGTGTCCAACTAGATCTAGTATTTCTGGCATTTTGTCCTCTGGGTAGACATAAGAGGATCACTAGTTTCATTCTTCCACGTACAGCAAAACTGTGGGGATCCTGCAGCCAAACATAGTAAAACTGCTTCAACACTTGAAACTGAATTTGGCATCTACATTCTGCACACATGTAGTACAATTGTAGTCCAAGCAGTGTCTCAGAATCCAAGAGGCCTCTCGGGCAGAATGTGAGACATCACTGGGATTTCTCACACATCTGCCTTTCTGCTAGAAGGATTTGGAATCATCCCCTACATAATAGTGGGGCTGGTGAGAACAACCTCCTCAAATCTTGCAAGAAGCACTATGGACTGCAGTATTTGCATTTCCTCTTTTAGATGCCTTTTAGAACAGGTTGCTTTTTGAGCAGTTTTAAATACTTTTTCCTATGATAGGAGATCTTGGTTTGGAACAAACTGGCAGTTGACTAGATGACCTTTCAGGGTCTATTCCAATTCAAACAATTCTATGATACTTACAGAAAATAACACTGTGGAAATAGTATGTAAGATGGTGCACTGGAATATATATGAATTACCATGTTTCATAGGGTACAGATGTTTTCATGGTCTGAATTTTTTCAGGGATTATTGATGCTTCCTTTTCAGAAGAAAAACAAAAGGGAGTGGAGAGTAACATAAAGTGTGGAAACTATGGAGGATACAAGGGATGATGATATTCCTGTGTTCTTCATAATTAATTAAAGTGATGACTTGGTTCTTTACCATGAAGTGTGTGCTACAAGCATTCATGTGGAGAAAGGAGTAGAAAAGTTACCTCTATCATTCTCAGAGACTGTGCAGGAAGAAGAAACGAGTGTACCACTGAAGACTGCTTTGGTATTTTTTATCAACCAGAAGGTTAGACAAGAATCACAGACACTCAAATGTTGCAGAATATTAACCCTAAACAAAAGAATCACCCAGAAGAGAAGTATGATTCTATGACTCTATGATTCTATCCCACAATCCTGTTTTGTGCCTTTTGTTGAATGACCAAGGGTAACGGAAGGTCCGAGTACTCTTCAAAAGTCACTGCAAGTCAGGGGAACTTCAGTTTGGATGCAAAGAGTATGTAACTTTTCTATCTTTGCAAGGCTAGGAAGAAACAGTTGAAAAATTCATTTGTATCTGCTAAACCTGGAGATTCAAGTGTGGAAGACTTCTATATGACTGTATGTTCATACGGCTATGTGACTTCTGAATGTAATGCAGTGCCTAATCTGCAGAAAGCCTACCATGACTATTGCTATGACTGTTCTGTAGAAGCATAATAAAAAACTGCATGAAATACAAGATTTTTCTGATTAGGAGTGAATGACAAGTATATTCTAATATGAAAGAAATTGAAATATACCATGTCCCCTCACATATAGATCCATCTATACTTTTGGATAACCTCAAAAACATTGCTACCAAACAGACACAAAGTTTGGTTTTGAAATTGTAACAGAGACAAAAATTGACTTATTTTAGTTTATCACTGTACTTGTACATATATGCACATGTACATACAAGAGCTACGCTAGATACATAAAATTATCCATGCAGCGTAATTAATAGTCTCACTCAATGAGAGAGAAGCAACAATATGCAAAATATATATATTTTTTAATCTAGATTCAGCCTTGTAAAAAAAACACTTATGCTTAAACAGTTACAGAAAACAGATGGCAGATGCTGTACACTGGGAAAGCAAAGATTCTGCTTTGTAAAACATTATAACAAAACCACAACTGAATATGATCTAGCTAAGTGCCATATTAACATTCATAACATAAAAAACAATTTAAAAATTTAGTCTTATTTTGAAATAATTTGCTATTTTCTTATACACATATTTTGCTACTAGTCTGGAAGATTAAAATAAAATTGCATAACTTAGGAAGAAGCAATTCATATTCCAACATAGTGTGCTAATGAGTGTGTAATAGAATGGAACGTCCAAAAAACCATACTTCTGTGAATTTCATAGGACTATAGTTAAAATCTTTCTGAAATGCAATAAAGTGCAAAAATAAAAGAGAAAAGTGTATTTGATATTATGTTCCAAAACTCCAACTAAAACACTGGAGTCCACTGCTTAAACAAAAATAAGCCATATTTCTTAAAAATGCATACTCCTGGCATAAATCACATCTGTATCATTGTAGTGTCAGTAGCCTAAGCTATTTTCCAGCCAGATAACTTCAGACTTTTTCTTATTCTACAACATACTAAAAATATTTCAAATGAAGCAGCATTAAACAAAGCTCACAAAAGTCCATTAAACAAAGTTCACAAAAGTCAAAGTCTGAATCTATTTTTTATTGCCAATGTTTAATAATTCAGGGTGAAATTCAAATTGCTAAAATAACATTTATAACACTTGGATGGAGGAATGAAATGCCACCATTCAGCTCAAGAAATCAAAACTACAATTATTTAGTTTGAACCTACTAAAACTTAGATATTTTATGAAAAAAAAAAAAAGACTTATTTTGTTGCAGCACATCATCCCTTCGAAAAAGAACATCCAAATTAATAACAGTGCACTGGGAATTTTTCAGAGATGTTATGAAATCACGGAAAGAAAAAGATGTTGGAGAAAGAACAGCAGGAACAGGCAGCATTAGCGAGCGTCCTCTGAGGTGTTAGTGACACTTTAAGGCAGCACCAAATTGACTATTTTCATACAAGCGTAAAGTTGCTGTAATAGATGACGGCAAGAGTTTCTATAAGGAATTCAGGGCCACTTGCTGAGGATAACTGCTGGAGCACATTTAGGGCTTTTTGTCACATGTAAGTAATGCAGACTTACAAACCTATGCTAATATAACCATGTTTCTGTTTATATAACTCCACGGCAACATTTGATCTCTCTACATAATAGATAGCTCTCTCTGTAATGTATATCTGAGAACACTTTTGCAGGCGCAGTGACATTAACACCACTCCAAATTCACGCTGTCCCACAACTAAAAGCTGGGGTATTAAAGTGTAAAAAAAAATCAACCCCATTGCAAATACATTACATGGGCCATTGCTGCACAGGTCAGGAAGGGAGATGTGCCATCCTACATTGCCCAGCTCTGGGGTAGACAAGACAGATCAGCCTGCTTTTCTCCTGCACCCTCCAAGGGGCACACACACCCTCCCGAATGCTGAGCTCTGCTCTGCTGCCAACACAATCTAAGCTTCCAGCAAAGCAGAGCAGATATTTTACTCCCCGACCCTCTGCTGACGCCCAACACAAATATTGGGAGCGCAACAGCCTGCCATGACAGTAGTTGAACAGCTATTTGGGTTTCTGCTCTGCTCGGAGGCAAGGAAAAGAAGTATTCTCCTTTATTATTAAACCACGTTTCCTTGTATATGTCAACTGTTTCTTAGTTACAGAGAACTGAACTCTTTCCAGACAAGTGTAATGAATCTTCAGAAAAGGAGTAAATTTTATTTATTTTTTAAAGCATTTTAAAGAAATTCCCAAAAGGAATTAACATTTTTATTTACAGCCTTGTCTGGTCAGATGTGAACACATTTCTATGCAGCCACCTCATGGTAGCATACCCTAGCCATCTTGTAATGAAATTATTGTGAACGTATCAGTAAGACATGATCCCACATATTTAAGTCATTACAGAGAACTTTGGCATGGATCAAAGTACATTAGTTACTTTAATTACAGCTGAGTCAATCTCCATTAGGTATGATTAACATTTGGCCTAACTTTTCTCTGTCTTGAAGCTAAAGGAGCCTCCTTTAAAGTTCAAGATTAAATTCATGTTTTTGAGGTTTACATCATTATTACAGCTCTGACTCAACGCTCCCATTACCATTATCTCTTGTTTAGGTAAAATAAAAGGAATAGAACAGGACAGAAAATCAATATGGCCAACATTTGTTCATTAGACCAACAGAATACCTAATTAACAACCTATAGAGCATAACAGATTGAATAACGTGGCAAAAAAGTTCCTATTTGCATTGTACTGAAGATGACATTTTTAGAAATGCAAAAGTCTCTACAGAGACCTTCCAGAGAACTGATAGGTGGAGACTGAAAAGAACTGGGAGAACTGCACTGATTATACCAATCTTGTTTAGTCCTCCAAAATATTTTTATGAGCATTTTGTTGATCACATTAACTTGCCAGAAAGCTGTCAGTCCACTGTTTTCCACTGTTGCTGACAGCAAGAGAGTGACATGAAATCACATGTAAAAAGTAATCTCATCCCTTTAGAGACAAACAGGCTCACAGACATAGAGGATGCCTAATACCTGCAAGGAAGCCCTGCACAGCATCCCATCTGCTGCCAGCTCTTCGCAATTCCTATGGAATCCCAGAGCATTCACCTCTCTAGTGGCACCATACTCACATTGAATGGCAACTCACTCTCATTTTTCTCCTTTGCTTATAGGGATTTGAACCCAATTGCCCAGTGTGTCACTGCCAGAGGGTTCTGCCTGAGCCTGCCCAGACCCCAAGGTTTGCTCAGCACTGAGCAACACAGTGAGCAAGAGCGCAACAGGTATTACCTGATGATGATGACATGAATTGCACAGTCATTGATTCCACCTCTCCTCACTTCTCTATGCCATAACCACTAACATATGCACTGGTTCCCATTGTCATCTTTGAACCTACCACATTCTGCCTCCTGGGAAGCATGGACTAAGGGACATGAATGTATGTCTTGCAGTGGCTTTGATGCCAGACAACTCTGCCTTTTCAAGCCAATCTGTGGAATGTTCCTGGAGGTAGTTCATATATCACAAATTTGAGATACTTGCAGTAACTGGGCAGAGGTTTTGAGGAGCCAGTGTTTTGGGAGATGGTGTTTTATTTGGACATATCATGTAGAGCTTAGTTGGCTCTAAATATCTAGCTGTTTCTGCAATTCCACCTTCTGGCCTCAAGTGCCTTCAGATATATCATGTACCATGAGCAACCAGACAGATAAACCACAAAATTTTTTCCACATCTACACTTATCTGTGAGTAGAGCTTTGATTCCATGAGTTGGTAAGTCCTGTGGAAGCTTGGAAATTTCTATATCAGGACAAAAAGGTGGCAAGAAGGACGTTACTCCATAGTTTGAAAAACATTCAGTAATGATTATTTACTAACTCTCCTTCAATCTCCTCAATTCTTTTGATACATATTTCTTAAAGACTTGTTAAGGTAGTGAATAAAGGTAGCTTCACGTGATTAATATAAGGATTCAAAAGAGTCTCGAGGTAAATACTGAGTGACAAGCTCATATATCAAATCCTGAATTCTGAAAATGAAAAGCATCTGTCAGGGACACTTATTGATGACATCACTGCTCCACCTCCAAATATAAATGTTTAGGAGAATACACATCTAGCTCCTCCCAGGCATCTAGAATAAACACACTCCAGACTCCAGTAATCAAGAAAGATCCCAGACGATCACTCTCTGAAACATTCAGGTTGTGCAGTATTGAAATTGTAAAATCCATTATTCCTTGTTTAATAATCTCTGTAAATCCTGAATGAATATTTCTATATACCATGAAGATCCTTGTTGTAGTGTTGTGATCAGTATGAATATAAACTCATGAGTTACCATAACCAATTGTAAGAATTACTGGATCAGATGGGATCTGGATGGCTCTAATGTACTTCCACAAATGTAAAAGAGCATACAAAATAACCTGAGATGATGCTGGTAAAAGTTACTAATGTTAAGCTTAAAGAAGTCAACACACAAGCAGGCTGTGAAAAGGTTGAAGGAATCCAGTTGTTATCACAGAACTATATTTCAGTCTTAAGCACTGCTATAAGTGGGAGGAAAAACTGTTGAATGTACATACATAAGCTGATCACCTTCACTGCCCAAATTCCATCAGGATAGATATGTGAGAAGGAATAAACAAACAAGCAGCATTTAAGGACTCTAAGTCAGTTTACAATAGGTGAATAAAATAGCAGAAACAAGTTCTGAACTATAAAAACACAGTACTGAAAGTAAAAAAGTTAAGTCAGTTCTGCGTCATGCAGAAGAAATGGCATAGTAAATAAAAGAGATCCTTTTTATACCTGGAAATTGCAGGCTACTGAATGAAGGAGACGGGAAACATTCTGGAATTTGGAATATGCTTAAAAGGCCTAACAACTAGAACAGGTGCTGTCTGCCATCCAAAATGACTTTGAAGGGATGACAGACAATTAGTGGAAACTCTGAGTCATCATCCAGTATTGCTTGCTTAGCCATACAGAAGTCTGAAGCAGAACACTAACTTATTTTCTACAACTTGAACACTTTCTGTTACTGAAATCTACGATCTTATGAAGCTCCACACACTGTAAAATCTCAGCATTGTAAATGGATTAGGAAACAAGCCAGTCTATACTGAAACACCTGAATATTTCAAGATTTAACAGACATAGTGCTTCCAAAAAATAATTGCAAGTTAAATGTGAAGGGTGAATGCTTGAGCTGTTGTGGGTCAACATTGCTCCACTGAAGTCAACTGCACTACGCTGTTCAAAGAGGCTGAGAATCCATGCTCTGTTTAACATATCTGTTTAACATAAACAAGTTTTAGGTTAGTTAGTCCCAATTTTCTAGAGAAATTTTACACACCAGTCAGATCACATATCTTACCTCTACTTCAAGAGTTATAAATAAGTAACTCTGTAGAAATTTCTGTTGTTAACATGAAGGCAAAACCTGGCAGAAGGAAGGCTTCCACACTCAGCATGGGTTTTAAAATATTGTTGCTTTCATACTGATAAAACCGATTTATCTGTCACTATCAGATGGACTCAGGTAATATGATTGAATTCTGTAAGAGAGATGGAATGCCCCCGGCTTCATGCCTGTTCTACTGTCACTCTGTATGCTACTTTGTATTGAATTCAAATTGATTCAAATTGAGTCAGGGTTGTACTGCACAGATCCAGTCCTGGCAAAATAACTACTACTACATCCAGGAACACAAAAGATCTGCCTTCTACCAGCAATCCTACTACTACTTCTAAAGAAATAAAAGTTTTACTGTCAGGCAATAATTAAATATAATTTATGAAGTGCTGCAAGTGGCAGAAGAGCAGGACAGGAAGCTAGATTCCCCATCTCTGATCCATGACTCTGGCAGACAGAAAAGCATTCTGGAAGAAGCGAGTCCCATGAGAGGGCAAGAGGAGAGGAGAAAGGACAACTCAAGTGTGCACTGCAGATATAAGCAGTGAGAGCTGGCAGTTGTACCCAACCATCCCTGCCTTTCCAAGGGTTTAGGTATGGCATCTCATAAAATCTGTCTTCTGCAAAGTCAAATACAAAGACAAAAAATGTGGAGATTAAAACAAAGTGGGGACACATTTTTAAAGTAGTATTGTTCCCAGATATTTAGTGTTCCACTTTCTTATTCATTAGATGTGTCTCTATCCTTGGCTGCCTCTATGTGTTTATAAGCATCCCTTTCACATTTCCTGTAATATTCATAACAGTAAAATAACTACAAGGTCCTTCCTTGTTCATCACCTCCCCTGTGAGCCAAAACAGTTTTAACCATTTCTCTAACTGGAAAAAAACCACCACCTTAGACTTTGTGTTTCTGTGAGTCACTTAGGTAAGACACACACATATGAATAGGTCACTGACTTTGGATTTTTCCCTGTTTCTGTTTCCTGTCCCATTCTTTCTCCCATCTATTTGGAAGGAAGTAAATTGAAGCTTTGAATCCAACTTTGTATGCCCAGGATCCCTGCCTAAGGAAGAAGCATCAGGGTTGTTTGGGGTTTTTTTAGGGTGTTTGTTTGTTTGTTTGTTTGTTTGTTTTTTGAGATTTCAAGGCTACGCACTGTGAAGAACAACGTAGTTGATAATGCACTGCGCTGTTCTACCATTAGGAGTAATACTATCCTCAACAAAAGAAAAAAGAAAACCATCAACAGCCCTGTGACAAAATAGAATGCTGTGAAAACAAGATGGGATTTGGCTTTATGTTTCTATCCTCAGTTGGTGCACAGTCACTATTGAAATCTATGAGTTATGGAGCTCATTATTACATGGAAATACTACTCTGAACTATGTTTAGAAAAAGCAGCCACCTTGAACACTTGCAGTGCTGTTCTGATTTTGCTCTACTTTTCCCTAAAAGAAAAATAAGAGAAGGGAAAAAAGTGTGCTGGGGTTTAAACTTTTGTAAAGTTCTGTTGAAAACTATCATGGAATTAGCTGAAGTTTTATTTGCCAAAGGACTGAAGTAGCTTTCCAGGTTATCGGATGCTGGTTCATCTGTCAAATTTAGACTAAAACTAACTTCAGTCAGTTTGGTGTCTACCCTCCATAACCATTTTTATACAACTCTTAAAGCACCAGCTACCTCATGGGACTCACTGGGAGGATTTTTCCTCTGCCCAAAAACCATTAAATACTTTCTCAGGCAATACTGTTATTTCCTATAATACTAAAACACACAAGTATCTTAAAGTACTTAAAAGCAGATAAATTGGTCAGGCCTGGTTAATTTATGTCTAATAATCATAGGTTTGGTCTCGGATGATGGACTCATTTTCATTTTTATCATCCATTGGACATCATTTGTTTGAGTTGGCCGTAGTGTGGTAGAAGTGACTCATACCCCGAGATCCAGAGTCTCCATAGAGTTAAGTATCCTCATTCTCTCTCCAGTTCTGAAAAAGAAGAGTTGTTGCTTTGTGACCATGTTGCTCACTGCCTTGTTTGGTATGTTTAATTTTTACTAGTAGTGGTGTCTTAGTAGATTGTAAGGAAAGATACAGACCTCAGCAGCAAAGCCCTTGCTCACACCAAGACAGGCCAAGCCTAAAAGTTTTTAATCCAAACAGGTGAAGGGCAGATGGAGGAAATGAAAAGTAAAAATGTTGCTGGCAATATAGTTATAAACTATTAAAGCCATTGTTACAACAATGATAGATTCATCTTCATTTGCTCTTCCTGAAATTTCCTCTCCATTAAAAAAAAAAAAAAAAAATTCATTTCCACTATCTCATTTGGCCATCAACTCTCTTTAGGTGCAGAACTAGGTGATCACTGCAAAGAGAAATTCACTTGCTGTGGTTTTATGCAAAGCGAAAGAATCATAGAATCATAGACTCACAGAATGGCCTGGCTTGAAAAAGACCTTGAAGATCATGTAGTTTCAACCTCTCTACCTTGGGCAGGGTTGCCAACCATTAAACCAGGCTGCCCAGAGCCACATCCAGCCTGGCCTTGAATGCATCCAGGAATGGGTCATCCACAACCTCCCTGAGCAACATAAAAAAGGGGAAGAGGAGATGACTTTCTAAGCTAAAATTACCTGTTATCAAGGAATAATGTCCCAAGGAGTGAAGAAAAAATAGATCTGGTTTTGTACTTCTTCGTAGTGCTAGGCTGTGTTCTCCAGTACCTGACGAGGGGCACAGTGCCTGCAGCTTTCCCAGCAGTCTGGCAACAGCACTGCTGAGCACCACTCAAGAAATGTGTTGGCATGGTTCTACTGCAGACAGCAAATAACAGATGTCAAACACAGCTTAGCCCAAACTAAAGAATCAGGAGCATAACTAGAATTATAGAGACATTCCCCAACATGAAATAAGACAGTGTTATCTGTAAGGTAAATTTTTACAGAAAAAAAATATTGGGGTTATTTACATGCTCATCTGGGGAAAAGACTGTAGCTTGTTTTTGTGTTTTTTTTTGTTTTTTATTTTTTTGGTTTTTTTTTAATAGCTGTTTGGGTTTGGTTTTTAAAAGTATATTAACTTAGAGAAGATAGATAACCTCCAAAAAACACTCTTAGTTCACACACTTCCTGTAAACTTGAGCAAACACAGTAATTTTCAGGCCTGGCCAACTTTTTGACTCAATTATATTTGGCTTCAAGTAGAGTTAATAATGAATCCTGGCAAAACTTTAACTAAAGAAAGACCTTCTCCCATACATAAGCAAGACTGTTCTAAATGTGAGTCATTTGAAAATCACCATCCCTGAAATGGGTTGATGTTGCAGAATGAACTTAAACAAAACGAACATTTTAAGAAACCAAATCTGTATTTTAAAGTAAGACCAGAATATTCTAAAAATTCAACAGTTAGTGAAGCCTCACATAAAATTTAACTGCACTGTACCGTATTGTACAGAAAATTTATGCTTGTTTTTGAATGACACTAACTCTAAAATCTTTCTACAACATTTCTTCCTTTTTTTTTTTTTTGCATACGTACACCATTGGTATGTGCAGTATGTATGCACATAAACTGTTTCTTCGTGCTTAGAGTAAAAGAACTTAAAAAGAGATGAAGCAAATGACGTGTGCTGGTATTATTTTAGACTTTCTCAAGAGCTCTCTCCTTTTTTTTTTTTTTTTTTTTTTCCAATTTTATTTCAAATTTCCCAGCTTAAAATAGAATACAAATTTACAAGAAAGACTCCTCTGCCCCTTCCAACTGTGCTCAGATGAAGTTTTACCATGACAGTTTTCATATTTGATAGTGTATCAGAACTAAATATGCTTATGATGTGCATAATTTGTGAGATTAATGAAAGAGATGATAACTCCAAGCGAACTGGAAGAAATGAGAAATAAAGGATCCACAAATTTCTCCTCTTTAAACATGGGGAAAGACACGAAATTTGCCACTACCAAAAGTACAGAGGGCTCAGGTTGAAGCTAAGCCAGCACAGTTTCGATGAGAGAGATGAAGCACTCAGAAAAGGTGGATATGAGAGAGAGTCTCACAGTATATTATAAGTGCTAACTCATATCTAATGCCAAAAATTGGTTATTATGTTTTTTGGTGACATGTAAACATCATCCTTAAAATGATATCATTTCCCAGATGTCCCTTTACTGCAGATTTGTAGCAGTGGTGGCACTGCAAAAGGGTACTACCGTCAGCCAACCATCAGCCCACACCAGCAGAGAGAATTCCAAAAAAGGTTTTAGACTCCTCAAGATAAGTGACTGCATTCACTTCCAAGTGATAGGCAGAGCTTTACATGCAATATATACAGTCACTGAATATACATAATGGTAAAATATAACTTCAGTAGAAAGCGTTCTCTACGTGTACAGCTATATGCATTTTTCAGAAGTCATGCTGTTAATATCCAGCCTGGTTTCCTTGAGCAGGCTATTATTGATTTTAAGGATAAATAAAGAACCTACTCACAACACTTAATGGATACAGTGTGTGTACAAGAGGACAAATGCTTTTCAGAAACTATCTTATAAACAGACAATAGGCCACAAACATGTCAAATACACATAAATCTTACATGAATTTTAATACTACCATGCTTCAGAATGGAAAGGCCATATACTTATGTAAATTCTAATAAGCAAAGGAGAAGAAAGCATGCTTTCCTAACCCTTACATAGGATATTATTTCCATCTTAGCATCCACAGAAGATTTTAACAGCAATAATGAGTTTTAATGCTGTGTTACAACTAACATTAACCCTCATACAGCTACTTACCCCATTTAAGTGAAGCAGCTAGACAAAGACATAGCCTACATCCATCCTTTCACAGCTTTCAAGGTTTACCGTTTATCTATCATACTGACTTGTATTATCTTATTAAGTCTTGTTACTATTCTTTTTTCTCAGACATTCCATAACATGAGCAAGTACTCATCTAGCCATCTGAATACTTTCACTACAGTAACAAGGGCAGTTTTTGCATAACCACATGTAAAAAGCTTTTCAATATTATATTAAAATACCTTTCTGATTTTAAGTCACATTCCAGTAACTGACTCCGTCCCAATGCCCAAGAAAAAAAAAACTCAAAGGCTGCTGAAGAGCGCATGTCCTGGAATTGGCTGCCAAACCTCTCTCAAGTACTTCTTTCATAATCAGGACATTGTCTCCAACCATAAATCGGTCATTTCTGTTTTGCAGATTTGGGAAAGGTTAAACCACCAAATCAAGAAGCAGAAGTAAAAAGTGGATTTCTCTAAACAGTCGTATTTTTGTGCTGAAATGAAACTAAAAGTTTGAAGAAGAAAACTTCAAGTTTAGGATACTATAGATCATCTTTATAGCAGATAGAACATATTTGTGCTGCCTGTATAGTATTTCTCCTATATATAAACTCTTAGTCTGACAGGAGAAGCAAAGACAAGCAGCAAAACATCAAACCATCTTCTGCGCATAATGAACCACCATACATTTCTCGTTGATCTGTGCACACTGCAACATAAATTACCCCATATGGCTTGCAGAGTGCTTATCGATCCTGATGAGCACCAGTATTAGCAGCAAAAGAAATGAATAAGTTTTAGAGGTTACTCTTTCCAGTTATCATTTTCCTCCAAAATTCAAAGATATCACTCTAAGAAAGAGCTTTCTGGTCCTCATTGATGATCATTTGGCTCAAGTTTAGGCTAATCATTTGGGGCATTTAACTGTAGTAGTAATCTTAACAACTGCTTTCAAAATTCCCAAAGAAAGTAAACAATTTCAAATTGTTTTGCACACCGCTTGGTTTCAGGTCCAGACCGTTGCTGTTTCTGAATATCTGTGGAGGCCAATTACAGTTTGGCTGACCTACCACAGGAAAAAGTCTAGCCAAAACTGATCCCATTCTTGCAAAATGGAGAATTTGCTTTTAGGAATATATCGTATTCTAAATTCCTTTTGCTATGGATCTGAATGCAGTGACAGCTTGCTTATGAAAAGTCAAGTATTTTCCAAGCAGTACAGTATAAGATATTACTGCATGAGAACTTTTAATGCTCTCAGTACAAGAAAATTGAACAAATTCAGCTCCTAGGCTTTGTGTGAATTTGTGAGAATCAACATCTTCAATCTCCTATCCATGATCTGCCCAAACTGCTTACTTGCTGTCTAGGTTATGTAAGTACACACATTTTGGAAATGAAGGTGTGAAGAAACTGATGAAAACATTCACCAAAACTCTCATGGTAGCAAGATGCTTCTGGAAAAAACAAGTACTGCAGATAGCTGTAAGCATGGCTTACACCATTGTCACACAAGAATTAAAGTTACTGTCTAGTGTTTGATATCATTAACTCTGAATTTTCCATTCATCTAAATAGCAGTCAAGCAAAACAAAAGAAACACAGAGAAAAATGAGAGGAGAGGAGAGGAGAGGAGAGGAGAGGAGAGGAGAGGAGAGGAGAGGAGAGGAGAGGAGAGGAGAGGAGAGGAGAATGGAGGGGAGAGGAGAATGGAGGGGAGAGAAGAGGAGAGGAGAGTGGAGGGGAGAGGAGAATGGAGGGGAGAGGAGAGGAGAATGGAGGGGAGAGGAGAGGAGAATGGAGGAGGGGAGGGGAGGGGAGGGGAGGGGAGGGGAAGGAGCAATGATAAAACAAAATGTTAGAGCATCACTGATGTTTTCGGATGTTTACTGTCTGGCTCATTATATCAATGTGAAGATTCCACCAGGAATTACTTGTTTTCAGAAGGTTATTACTGTACTAATGTCAGGATCTGGCAAGTGAAAAACAAAACAAAAGCCAAAGACAGTCATAAATCACTCAGTCTTTGGCTTCTCCTATACCCCATTCAGTCTTCTATGATATTAGATATATTTTAAATGTGGATTTCAATACTTTGTCTTGACCTTGTAGCAGTTCTACAGTTAATGGTTTAGAACATAGACTGCCATTATCAGGTTACAGTTCCTTTGCTGATGCAACAGTCTTCCCAAAACTACTTCCAGTAATAACATCTCTATTTGGCTTACCCTGATTTAGCCCTTTAGCATAATTACTTCTTATCATCAACTCAATCTAACATTCAAAATTAGCAATTGATTTGCACATTTTGCAGACAAATAAGATGAACCAAAATCAAGTTTAGGTAGAATGCATTCTTCCTTCCACAGAGGCAGAGGTGGTAAGGGGATAGCATAAAAAAATGTGAAGTTGTCCACATTAGCCAAAATTTTTTACAAAAACTCTAAATTGCCAAAACAAGATTTCACTGCTGCTTACCCACATTTAAACAGTTTACTATGAAGACTGTACACAAAAATAATGCATTTTTACATTTTAAGCAGTCTCCTTTGACCTTTTAATGGATTCATAGATATATTTCAGTGCCTGTCCTTTTGAATAGATAATTAATACTCTGTCACTCTGATTACTTGCCTCACTGTCTTTCACAGTGATAAGTAAATACTCATCAGAACTCCATCTACACAGAAAAGCTCGAAAAAAAGATCAAATGTGTTGCAGCACCTAAAATTTCTGCATGGCCATAGTTAACTAGCTTGAAAATGTCTTATTGAAGCTTAGAAGAAAACAGTTCCCAATCTGTTCAGAGCAATCCAAAATAAACCTCACATATATTAAATCAGAGTGCTCACATGGGGATCTACAGATTTAAATCACAAAACAAGATCTTTGTTTTGTAGTTGCTTTAGAGCCAAGCTATAGTTTTGGGGTCGAAGTATTGGGGATTCAAGTCAGTGACTTCATAGTTGAAAGGCTGAAGGCTTGGATTCATCTCTGATGAGCTTTCTGTAAAACTAAATATCATAAACCAAACTAATGTTTTATTAAAAGCGTCGAGGAAAAAAAGTTTTCTTAATGTGAAACCATCTTATTAACAGAAATCCCAGTACTGTGCATGCTATCTTGCTCAAGATCCCACAGACTTTCATGAAGCCTCTTCTTGTGTAGCTAAGTTTCTCTCAGCTGAAATGAAACTGCCTCCAGGACAGCACATGAGAGTTATCTTGCAAATCAAAGCAACACAACACAGATCAGTTGAGCCCCTTTGAGGGAGCCCTACTGTCGGTAAAGTAAACATAAACTTATCAAGAGTTTCCTCTACATAATAAGTTTAATAACATGTAAATATTCTATTAATGGATAAGTTGTCAGGAGGGAATACTCAAAATCAAATGCTCTGTTTCAACAGTCAGCTCAGACCTTTTGTTTTGGAGTCCTAATGGTTTTTTCTTTGTAGTTCTTCATGAGTTCTTAGTGGTTAAGTAATGAACTTGACATCTGGTCAGTCAATTAAATAATGGGAACAGGGACTAATGGCCATAATTACACAACCATTTCTCACAGGTTTTAAATAATGCTCAGGAACTTGGGCTAACTTTTTTGTTCTCCACTCTTCTATTTCCACACCATCTCTGTCCTATCCACGGCTCAGCTCTTCTGACCCTTTCCTCTCTAGATCCACAGGCAGACTGCTGTGGAAACACCTGGGCTCCTTCTGTGAGGGACGGGCATGTGAGAGCACTCTGTCTTCTACACAGCAATTAATTTGTCCTTTTAAAATTAATTTAAATATTTATTGGTTTAAGCTGCCAGTTTAATTAAGCATTATTTGTGACAGCTCCAAGAGTTGAAATTCTGGGGCTTCAGAATGCCTATGCCAAAATCCATTCAGCCAAATCACATTTTTTTGATCACTGCCAGCTGAGTATATAGAATTTGGCTCTGAAAAATAGGCCAGAACCTGTAACACTGCACCACATGCATATGAAATGCCTGAAGGTGCCAGCAATATGTACTGCACACAGCTTGACTTTACACAATGCATATGTTCAAATCACCAGATCTGGACTTGGAGTAACACTCCCCCCTTCTCGAAATTAAGCCAGAAAGCGGTTCTTTTCTGTTGTGGTTACTGTATCTGTTTCTGTCCTAGCAACCTTAGGGTGCTCTGAGCATTCCCACAATTACAACCTAGGTTTATGCATGTTTGTGTATATGTAAATAGGCACTCATTCTTACCATTCCACACACACAGTTAAATCAGACACATCTCTTCAGTCTGCTTTTCACGCTAGATTGCAACATCCACTGTAGCATAGGAGTTTTCACACCTACTGTCCCAGAGAAATACAGGGAACCATGGCCAGAGCAACCCAGTTCTGAAAGAGCCATGGAACCACTACAAAAAAAAAACACATTAAAGGAGCATTGTTAACTTCTCAGGATTTCCCTCCATGCCAGTTTTCACAAGTGACAAATGCAGATACACTCGAGCAATGCCATTTATAAAACACCTGATTAATGATTGGATTTTCTACCTCTGCCAACGTTTAAATTCTGAAAAAGGACTGTGAGGCAAATGAGACCCTTCCGTGTATTTCTTAAAGTACATCATCCCCAAATAGCAAGGCGAACGAAGGCATGGATGATTAATACGAAAAACAATTACAGCATCAGGAAGAGTTTACAAAATGGACCTCTCCCCTAAAGCCATCAACAACCGCCAGGTAGATTTAGACATGGACCATATGCCAGGGCACAGCTGCCCTCCAAAAGCACAGGGCACCATGATCTAAGTAATCATTTTTCATCTTTTTTTCCTTCAAGCGAGACTCACGGGATTAATTACACCGAAGAAGAAGAAAGGCAGCTCAATTTAAGTATTACAAATAGCACGTACCAGTGCTAACGTATACACACATGCTTATCAGTAAATGTTAAGTTAACCTAAATTACTGGATTATGATCATTTCTCTCACCAGACTGAGTGTACCCTGGAGGTACATTTATGCTGTATGTGCTGGCTAGCCATAACCTATCACTCAACAGCTAGCCCAGAGGAGACAGATTCAAGCTCCAAGAGACCAGCTACACATATCTATGCAAGCGTCACACCTCCAGTTCTATTCCTGCATTACGTAATTCATCCTCTATACCTTGAGGATCCTGTGAGAAGGAACAGAGCTGATCCCCTATTATTATTTATTCACTTACACAATTCTATCCACAGTAAACTGTACTACAGAGACAGACCAAGCCTTCTAGCAACCCTTCACCCTCTCATGCTCCAACAGCTGTGACTATGGTTCAAGGCAGGTGCCATCCATGTGGCTCTCCCTGGATTGCCCTGAGAAAGAAAACACAGCATGCAAAGACAGGAAAGGAAGAACAAGCTGCAGTTAGCTGTAACACATTTTCCAGGCTGGATGACTGGCAGCCAGGTTCGAAGGCTATACCATGAAACTCACTTTCTCACAGTGTCCATCTTGATGGAGGACAGACTTTAGCTCTTACGGATATTGATCCTAATGAAGTACACATGCTTACACTGCTGTTCTCTCCTGATTGTCTCATAAATTACATCAGCTTTCATTTCAAGTGTGAAACATGAAGTAAGCTTTCTTCTGTCAAGCAGATGGACAAGAACTGAAAAGATATAGCAGAAATGTACACCAGCCTTCACATGATATAGGGCTAACATGGATCTGCATCTTTAGGCAGAGCAGTAGCGCTGCCTAAAGTATCTCTAGCAAATCCTGCACATAAAGACAGAAAGATGAAAACTTTTCATGGATGGTGTCTGCTTTCTTTGGGACTTTTTTCACTGGAATGTCAAAATGCCACCGCTTTCACCCTAAATGTCAAAATCTCCGTTTCTTGGCAAAAAACACTCCAGCTTTTCTTAATGTTATGGTAACAGAAACCTGACAAGTTATCAGTGTATTGATTTTTATCATAAAATGTCAGGTTTTCTACAAAGACTATTCTGATCAGGGTGAGACTGAGAATACTCCACAAAACAGATGCCTGCATACATATAAATAGTTATTTACTAAGCACCGAATTAGTTAAGAAATTTGATAATCAGTTTTTTTCAGTTCAGTGAAATTGATTGTGCCATGCAAATGGCCTCCAAAGAGTTGCTCATTATTTGTCTCATTCAACAGACATGGAAATACTCGTTGGACATCAGGCCTAACAAATCTTTAAATCACTAGGGAATTATTTGCATGCTCCACTTCATTTGTTCAATCAGGGATAATCTACTGCTTTATGGCAGAGTAGTGTTTGTGCACCAAGCCCTCAGCTATACTACAGAGTCCTTAATCCAGAAGCATTTTCTAGAGCTGTGACACCTTTCTTAATATGCCAGAACATGGATCGTGAAATAAAACACTGGAACATCAAACTCCCCCAGTTAACAGACAGATTTTTCCACAGAGAAAATACATAAAAGCAGTATAGACCTGTAAGAGGGAGATTCATGTTAATTAACAGCTCTTTACAAAAAACATTTTCCACATGCAGATTTGCAAAATGGCAATTACCTTTCCTTGTGGCTTACAGTCCAAGCACATGCAGCCTCAGCCCATTGAAAAGAAGAATGTCTCCTGCACTTTGCCACTCTGCAAGCGTTCCAGCAAGCTGATTTTTTCCCTCCCACTGCTTATTTTTCCCTTTTTTTCTTTTTTCAATTATTTTTCTCAATGAGAACAAGAAGAACAAGTAACTTTAGAGAGCCCACCTGTTCGCACCTCGGTGACATTACTCTCACTTGCTCCAACCCCTATAGATGAAGAAGGTGGACAAGGCAAAATGCCCTTACTTTTGAGCACAGTACATGCCAAGGTAAAGGTAAACCTCTAACTCCATCTGTAAAACACACTCCACAATTACCAACAACCAAGAACAAAATGATTGTGGTTTCAGGTTATTTAGGGTAGCGGAATACGGTTCGGTTAGTGGCGATAAATTTGGCTCGTGTCAAACATGTAAGCAATTGCCAAACAGCTGTAAAATATATACTGTGAAATTTATTGAGAAGTGCTAACTTCCACTAAATATTTTTATTTGATTCAACTCTAATGATATTCACCACTGGAATAATTCTATTCAGGTCAGCATTGAGATAAGAGCTCACCTGACAAATGAGTTATCTTGATGTAACAGAAGAAAGAGAGCCACTGTTGATCAACATATAGAACAAGTGGATATTAGTCATGGAATTCAAAATACTCAAAGACATAATTACTCAGTTAGGAAGACAGAACAGACCCAGTGGTCTCTTGTAAAATCATATAGTATATTTTCTGTCCTCAAGAATTAATAGCTACAGTTAATACCATCTTTTATTTAAGAGATACCAATAACTAGCACTCAGAATATTCAAGTCAAGAAATTGATTCATGATGTGAATAAGCCACTAAGCAGAAGTTATCTGCCAAATCAGTTCTGAATATCCTGACTGAAAGACACTGCACTTCAAACAATAGAAATGATAGAGGCAGAGGTTGAACACTGAGTCAGGGATTCTTGTAAAGTTCCTTCAGTGATAAGTCAGCAACACTGCCCTTCACGGTCTTAGTAGCAGACTCTCTAATGCACAAGCAAAGATGTATTTCTCATGTATGAACAGAGATAATGGTCTATCCTTGCTTCTGCATTATCAAACACGGTACAGAAATGTGGAGAAATCAAAGGGAGATAACAGAGAAGACTGCTGCCCCAAGCACCAAGTTCCCTGCCTGCAGAACCATATGCATGTGCACAGGTGAAACAGCTCTAACTATGACATCTAATTCTGAGGTATTAAAGAAATACATAGAATCATGACTTGGCACCCAAATCCCATGGTTTCTAAGACTTAGGTGCCTTTTTACAAATCACCTGCGTCACCAAATTGGAGTCTATGTCATTAAGGAGGATACAACACAGACTTTATTCAGGAGTTAACACAGTTCTGAAGGCCTTGCTTCTGATTTTAGAAAGGCTTTACCACACCACCTGCTACTGACTCATGGACAAAACAAAAGTGGCATTAATGTCAGCAGCAGACTGGCTAAGCCTACTCCTTTCCCCACAGACTGCAAGTTTCTTTCCCTTTCTATGAGTCTGGAGAGAAATTACAGCAGTCTCTGTTTTCTTGATCTAGACCCAAGCCAGAGTTCACAGAATTTCTTAGGAAATCAAATGACAAAGAAATATCACCAGCATCAAAATGTTCTGCAGAAAAACAAAGTGAAGAATGTAGGAGATCTTACTGCGTGGTACAGGGTTAGATCCTCTGCAAGCATAAATCATCAAAACTGTTTGGACCATAACGCCTTACCAAAAATTCCCCCATTCTGCTATAGTTAAGCACATTTTTTTCAAGCATTTCTGCTTCAACTAGATGTTTATCATATGCTTGATTCTGTACTTAACTGGAGGCTCAGGCGATGCTTTCACTAAACTTGGAAAAAAAAGGGCATCAAGCCTCCTCTATCACACTTCTTTGGAATCCCTTCAGCTTCTTTCTGATTGTTCTTTGAGGTCAGGAAAAACAGCTAGTAAAGTAGATTTATACCTGCAATCAGAAAAAGGCTGAATATATATACGTATATAACATTCCTGTAGTTCCAGAACAGAGCTTTAAAATGTTAGGATGATTTCTTCTGTGGAAACCAACTCAGGAGACCTCTAAAGCAGTCATTCTTTTTATGTTCACGCTTCAGGGCTAGGAGCATGAATAAATTCAAGGTGGTATCAAAAAGGTAATGTTCATCCCCATCTTGCAACAGCTTATCATCAAGGAAGAGCACATGAAATTACAGATAATTTTAAAATGTAGTATAGTGCAGATTACTGAATACTCACTAGTATGGATGGAGTAAGCAATGCACAGAAGAAAATTTCTCATCATAGAATCCTTAAGGTCGAAAAAGACCTCTAAGATCATCTAGTCCAAACATCAGTGTTTCCTGGCTTACTGCTTACAAATATGAGTGTTTGGGCAAACTCCTAGGCTTGTGTTTATGTTAGAGAACGTTGGCAGGTCTATATCCTATGCTTATCTGTGAAACAAAGAGTTAGGATGATACAGTTTTTGACAACATGGTTGCACTTGCTTGCTAGGAGCAATCCACAATAAATATGTGCCCCATGGAGGTGAACTTCAGTGTTTATACTACTTTATTTGTACCAACCCAACTGTCAAAATAAGCATAATTTACCAAAACCAGACTGAGTCCCAAATTATACACCACAGAAGACAAAGATACCAAATACCCATCATTAAATACTTCCATGGTGCTTTTATAGCCTGAGGGAATTTTTACAATCAAAAAGTAAAAGAAAATAAAATGGAGGCATTCCAATAAAAATCTCTTCAAAGCAGGTATTTTACTTGTAGTAATTAGCAAATCAGAAAAGAGAGAAGGCTCAGTGAGCCCGCTGCCTGCTGCCACAGACCACCAAGTGCCAGCAGAAGGTCCCTGCATGCTTATCGCCTGCCTTGTGGCACACAGAAGCCTGTGCAGCTGGGTGCAATGAATTTTCATTAAATGACATGGCAGTTATTACTTCAGTACTAATTACTGCGGCACCAGAGGCATCAAAAACCATGGCAAAATTGCAGAAGCTGTGCCTGTGGCATATGGAGGTGAGTTGCTAGCAGGGCAGAGGGGGGTACAATATGTCTGAAGACCATTTTCTTGCTACTTTGATCCTCTTCTTCCACTGCAGCACGAAAATATCAAGACAGACTGCATGGACAGTGAGCCATAAAGCAGATGTGACCTGCTGAGAAGCATTGCTCTTTCTAGACAGCACTGCTTTAGCAACCAGGCTTCATAACCAAGATCAGCCTGCTTTGAGTTACTTGCCTAATTCACGTCACAAGAAATAGCTTCGCAATGAATGTTGCCGTGAAGGAGGCTCTGAGGGAATTTGTTGTTTTATTCAGCACTTCCTTTAAGTTTACCTTGCAAACAGAGGCAAATTGTATCTTTTTTTCTAAGCAGAGAAGCTGTTAATATTAAAAACAAATCTGAATCTCCTACTGAGACTAGTTTTTATTTTATTTTTTTTAACAGGAGCATCTAGTGAACCAAGACAAATATGTGAGGCTTGGTCCATGACCAGCAAAAACACATACTCTAAATATCAGTGGACTGCAAAGCAACCCTAACTTTTGCTACTGGTTTCGGAGTATTTGCACAGGACTTCAGCTTCATTCTATTATATTTTTTACCTAGAATAAGAGACTAAAACTCACCAAAACAAACCTCCCAATTAGAAGAGCCACTGTAAAAAACACAAATCCACAAAAGCAAAGGAACAAAAGCAGACACTGCAAGAGAAATTCAGCATAGTCTATGTATCCTCCTTCCTTGTGGCTACACATGACTTTAAGTGGAATACTTTTCAGGGTGGGAAGACTTCAGGGAAAAATCCACCTTGAAAAATATGGAAGAAAAAAGAACATGAATTATTCTCAGAAATCAATTTCCTGGGGAAAAAAAAAACACAACACACCTGATAATTGAAGTTATCTTGGTAGGAACACATCAGACCTATGCAATCTTCCTTTTAGATGAAGGCTGATAGTTCAGCAAAGTCTCAGTAAACACTGAAATAGTCTTAGTGGCATTGCTTCAGAACAACCATTTACAATCAGACTCCTTCCTTCTCTGGCCTTCAGCAGCTCTGTGGCTGCTGAGTGGCAAGGGCAATCTTTGTACAAGAACAAGGATCTTATTTGTTGGGGAGCTGCTCTTTTCCTACAGTAATACAAAACCTTATTGTTGTCTACATAGATATCGTATGTAATAATACATCCACTGTTTTCTGTATTTACACAAGGGATATTGAAAGTAAAGTCAGAAGAAAATGTCTACATATCTATGTGAGGACCACTTCTAGGTATACTAAGGTACTACTGATGTTTGGCAACCAAGCAGGCACAGCAGAAAGATGTCTTGTGCCTCTCCCATAGGTGTTCTTCATGCAAACAACCTAAAGCACAAACGCACATCAGCTATAAATATGCAGTTCAAATCATCCAAGCAACAAAAAGAATCCCTGCTAAGTGGTGAGTTTTACCATATCATCAACTTCTAGTAGATAAAATGTGGAAGAGAATATATTGGTCTTTGAGACCACAGCACTTTGCACACTTTTGCAATAACTTTTATAAATAATAATGACTGACAATACTTCATAGATTTTTTTACTATTATTATTTCCAATCTAAAATATATATGACAAACCTAGAGAAAAGAAGGAAGGCTGAGGGAGTTGGTTTTGTTCAGCCTAGAGAAGAGAAGGCTCCGGGTAGACCTCACTATGGCAATACAGTACTTAAAGGGAGCTTATAAACAGGATAGAACAGACTTCTTACACAGTCTGAGAGTGATAGGATATGGAGTGGAATGGCTTTAAACTAAAAGAGGGGAGATTTAGGTTAGATGTTAGAAAGAAATTCTTTACTGAGAGGGCGGTGAGGTGCTGGCACAGCTGCCCAGAGAAGCTGTGGTGCCCCATCCCTGGAGGTGCTCAAGGCCAGGTTGGATGGGGCCCTGGGCAGCTGAGCTGGTGGGGGGCAGCCCTGCCCATGGCACAGGGTGGGACTGGGTGGGCTCTGAGGTCCCTTCCAACCCAAGCCATTGAATGAAAAACACAGCACTAAGGGCAAGTATAACTGTCATGGTGGTGATGATGGCTGTAATAGACACTGCAGTGTTCTAGTATATACAACAGCTTTTCAGTAAGAGCATCTGAAACAGCACAGCAAAACAAAACGCTATTAAGGGCCAACATAAGATGAGGAGCTGGAGATACTATCATTATGATGAGAACATTTCTACAAGTACAAATCAATTGCATGTAGGGAGGACACAAAGAATTCACAGTTGAGACAATGGATTGAGGGCTGCCTGCTCTCCTCTAGCTTTGTGGTATGAGGTCTCTGGGGCAAATGAGTGGCAAATTGCAGCCACTCTCTGCTTTAGGGAGCACCCATGCTACAGAGAACAGCACAGAATAAGGACAATGAAGCCAAATTTCAGAGAGGAGCAGCAGAAGTTGCAGCAGCAGCAGAGAGTTTAGCAGAGTGACCCAGAGTGCATTCTGCATGGAACCAGGAGCCAAGCCAACCATCTTAATCCTAAATATATCCTTACACTTCAGTGCTGCTCAGTTAGTCTGATGGCATACTACATACGATATTTCTCCTTGCAAAATTTAAGACTGTAAAAGACTATAGCAAGATCTCAGAAAACGGAATGAATGAATTTTCCGCTTGACAGTATTTGCATGCAACTGTTTTTTTGTTTGTTTGTTTTTTCCCAGATGCCAGTATCTGCATCTGATTAAGAAAAGAAGAAAAAAAGTTAATAAACGCTTACTTCTACTTAAAAGCAAATGCTTTCATTATGGACTAAACTCCTTACTGAAGGCTTCTGTTTATCACTTTCTCTGTGATTACACTGAAGCAGACTGCTAGCTCTAAACAGAACTCAAAAACTCTAAACGAAACGCAAAGGCCATCACATAACTTTCTCATGGCTAACGTGAAAAATAATATTTAGCGCAACTATTCAAAACCAAAACACTCTTAAAAGAGATTCTGCTCTATGTTATCAGCTTCCGCAGTGGGAAGAGGAGTGTGCTTAGCTGTACATTTACATCTCTTTATCATGTTTGTGAATTGGGCTTGCTCTCGTGATGTTAATGGACCAATACAGTCAGAACATGATGGAGTTTATAGCACTGCCTATTAACTGAGCATTCTTCAATTTTACTGTAAAAATAATTAATCAGTGAATTATTAATTTATTATTTATATCTTATATTCTTATGGTTTTTACGTATGATTATGCATAAACTCTACTTGCCCATTTTATGCTTTCAATTTTGCAAGCAAAAGTACCATGCTCAAGAATATACTTCTAGTAATGTATAATTGTACAACAACTACTTTCTGGGGGAAAAAGTGAAAGTCTCAACACCATCCCAGAATGTTCACTGCCACATTTCTTTTCTATCTCTTCACTTTTAAAAGCGTTTCATATCTTAAGCTCTTCAGGTCAATTTCACTCATGAGAGATGCACACTTTAAAACAGGAGAGAACAAAACTAACTTATATACCATGTAAACTTTCAAATATGTTGAAACGCACTGAATCAGATCATCATTATGCTAAAGGTCACAGCAGTACACGGCTCATTCCAGGAAAAGTGTCCTCCTTCCCTGGCCTGGAGTTCCCCTCGCTGAGTGCCAGAACACAACGACCCCAGAGGGGCACTTCAGTTGATTTCCCATCCTTCATCCTCTGGAGAGGAGGAGGGAATGCTGAGATCCCACACCCAGCAGCTGGGGAGAGGACACCACAGTACCACCTTGCAGAAGCAGCTCCTGCACCAAGCTTCTCATCATCCCCCAAAGCTGTTGAAGTCTGCACCAAACCCAAACAAGCAACAATAGCAAATCACTCAGTGAGATATATATATATATATATATATATTTTTTTTTTTTTTAAAGCTGATTTTCCCCACTCATCCCAGCACTTCAGTATGCATGAGGACCAGCCAGCAGGGACAGTGCACACCATTCAGACAAAACTATTTTAGCGTCAGCAATATCCAACATAAACTTTGTGACTTTGCACAACATTCTTCTACAGAATAAACTCAAGCTGTCTGCCAGCAATAACCTATACAGTGATGTGGTATTAGCAGAAACTTGGAGGCTTCGGCTGGGAGACAAACTGTCAACCAACCGCTAATTGGTTTTTATGACGTGACTCATAGTTTAGCAATTTCCCAGAATTTAATCACAGTGCACCCAGAAAGATCAATTAAAGAGCAGGCTCAGAGTTTGTGAGAGCCCTGTGTGAGGCTGGGGAAGGCAATGACCTCAGCAGTTTTGCCACAGAATTTTATGAATGAACAAAGAAAGGATTTAAAAGGTAAGTTAAATTAATCTTGTGTTTCCTTGCAGACCCTATCATTGTTTTTCTAAAGGAGCGAGCTTTTTAAATGAATGGTTGAGATTGAAGGATTGTGTGTTGCGGCTACTGCTTATTTTACAACTTCATTTACACAGGTGACCATTATGTGTGTGACTTGAATTGCTCCTTTATTTTCTTTATTTTTGGCTTCTTCTTTTATATCTCTGTCTAAAAAAAGGGGGGGGGGAGGGGGTAACAGTAGGAGTAAATTCCTTTGGATTCTTGTACAAGTGTCATATCACATTATCGGAATTTTCAAAAAAGAAATAAACCATTATTAAAACAGTCCTAACAATGGCCCAACACAAAAACAGAGAAAATGCTATTGTGGCTACAAAATCCTACCATGTCCATTGTCTCTTTACAGCTTTTCAAGCTTTCGCCCTCAGCCTAACACAATGAAATCTGTTATCCGTGCTTCTGCTTTCCATTGCAGATTTTTTTCAAGAACTGGATGAAAACCACAAGAACATATGAACTCTTCTTTTTTCAATTCTGAAAAGGTTTTGTACAAACTGACTTAGTCTGATCAGTTTTACTCATTAATTTCACTGTTCTGAGCAAGTTAATACAGGGCTGTTCCAAAAGTAATGCCTCCTTTTTTATGATCTTGGCCCACGACATCAGAGGCAGATGGTGGTACAGCAGTAGCGGTTGAACCTTCCCACCAGTATTCCATTACATCTTGTTACCATGTGACAGATGGCAGCAGAGGGGCAGTCTGACACAAAGGCGTCTGACATGGAAGTGCTGATGAAGCAAAGGCGCGTCACTGAATTCCATGTGAAAAAAATGGCACCCGTTGACATTCATCAATGCTTGCTGAACATTTATGGAGACCAAATAGTGGATGTGAGCACAGCGAGACAGTAGAGGGGTGTATTCCTGCAGTGGTGACAGTGATGTGAAAGACAAGCCATGTTCTTAATGGCCATGCACAGCTGTCACATCATGAAATGAAGAGCATCTTGATCAGCTCATCTCCACAATTTGGCAAACGGGGGCCACGTCAAAAACTAATGTTTTGCAGCCAATAATTTTCTCTATCAAATAACATTACTGTGCTCATTGTATCTTTTGTAGTTTCCATGGAAAATAAATATGAGGCATTACTTTCAAAGCAATCTACATACAATACAATTCACAAGAGAACTGCACAACTATGATGAAAGACTTACTGCCTCCCTCTCTGTTTTTGTTTAGCCAAAAGCTCTTATTCACTGAGAGTTCTCATAAATGGAGATTAAATTTATTTTCATGCTCAAGCTAGGTGAAAAAAGATTACGTTGAAATGGTCTGACAAAGTGCGAGTTTTGGAGATATAGTAACATTCATTGTGATTATTTCAACTATTACTTAAATCTTAAAACAAGACAATGTAAAAGTGATGTTTCCTTAAAGTAACAATCAGCAGAGTCATGCATGTTACACGCTAAAACATGAGGAAAAAAATAAAAGGAGACTTGTAGATCCACTTACTCTGAAAGAAAACACGGGAGTATACAAGTTGGTGTTTAGTGCCTAAATGAAAATGTTTTGTAACTTCTTCAAATAAGACTTCAGCTCCTGTATTGATCAGACATATATTACAGACTTATTGTCTCGATACCGACTTTTATGATAGGAAGATGAAAACCTAGGGAATGGGAAGAGAGGAGGAGGAGGAGGAAGAAGAGACTATAGATCTCTGGAGCTGCTGCTAGGATTTTACATGATTCACAAACCTGTTACATGGACATGTCATATAACTCAGCAAGAGAAAGCCTTCAGCATCTTGAAATTCTCCCATTTTCTCAGATGAATGCAGCAGCCACTCAGATGAGAACATCAGGAGCTGAAACAGCTCCATTGTATGAGAATAATCAAATATTTAGGGTGAGGGATTTGAAGGAGAACAGTAGGAATAGCAGAGAAAAGCGCTGCTGGCCAAGCGCTCTTGGGATACAGGAGAACCAGATTCAGGTCTCTGCTCTGAATTAGAACAGGATGTTAACAAATCTGCTTGGGTTGGATGCATCTTAGAGTTCTCCATTTCATCCGGAGGCAGAGCAGAAATATGTGAGTAATGAGAAACTGCACACCTAGCTCTGCATCTGCACCAACAGCTTCATTTTCAAGAGTTAACAGCTCCCCCTAAATCACATTAAGACCAGAGTTAAAATGCTAATTATGGAGCATGTGCATATTAATTTTCTGCTTCCTTCTCTCCATAAGTAATGGGAATGCTTTTAAATGCCGTTCATTGGGTTTCTTGTGAGCTTACTTGGTTTCTTAATATATTGCAGGGCACTTCCTGCACTGCTTACAGAAGCAAATTTCCCACTGCTAGTGAGTGTTTTCCCTGAGTAAGGTCAGCAGATTTGGTCCCAGGGGACTGAACTGATCTTCCAGCTTAGCTACACTGAAGATCCAGTGGAAAGCAAAACAGATATAATTCTTGTTTAAAATTTGCTACTATATTGTGCTCTTCTCAGACACACCATCCAACACAAACAACTAGGAAATGTTTGTTTGTAATAATCCTTTCAATTAGGGTTCTCATTACTGTGAAACAGCTGCTGCCTACAATATATCTTTGTCAGGGAACTATTTATTTCCCAGAAAACATTTTTTTAGTTTTTAAGACAGATGCAATAAAGCAGATCCACGGAAGTAGCAGAAATCAAAGCAGAGAGCAACAGCTGACCAGCTGAACACCTTTGCACTGAAAAAGAGGTAACTTCCATGAGACCCCAATTTATTCTTCTGTGATGGAAAAGAAAAATAAAGTTCATCACGATGCCAGTGAGCTACGCCCAAAATTGCAGTATCAGCCTTCATGTGCACATCATTAAAAAGAAAGCACACCAAAAACCTGTCCTCCTGCTGATCAGTGGAATTTGCACAGGCGCTTAAAAGCCTTTCTGAATGCCAGTGTGATTAATATTAGATGGACAGCCCCTAGCTTAATGACAGACTCAGGTAGGGCTGTTGGCATGTCAAGACAAACGAATCAGCACCGTTACTGCTTTCATTTCCACACATACATGCTCACATCCCCTCCCTGAGCAGCCTGCTGCATGCTATCTATTTATTTTACTATCAAGTCCAACACACAGTAACTGTCACTGGAATATAAACAGTAGGGACAAAAAGCATTATCATGAATAATTTAATACATGCATTTTGAGTGCTTCTAAATGAGCAGCCTTCAGACTCAGTCTCTGTGATTTCAACTCCAGGCAGCTTGCCAACAATTCAGACAACAGCAATAAGAGGAGGAAGGAATGTTCCTCTTCCACCTGCTTGCTCCTTGTGGCATGAAAACCTCTGCCATCAACTGTATGTCTCTTACAGTGACCTGCAGTTAGGAATGAAGAAAGCAGGGAAATCAAGAGGAGCACACTCAGGTGATAAGCCAGGTAGTTCAGGAGGTGCCCAAGAGGACCAGAATACTTACATCCAAGACCAGCACTGTATTCCTATCTTCAGTCCCCATCCTTTGCCCATGATGGCCAGACAGATTCTCAGGCTGAGGAAGGTATCATGTACCTACCACCTACACAGGCGTTTCTCTAGATACAGTTCAAGATGCCAAGTTCAGTGTAGTACTAAATATTTTCAGATTACATTACCATTACAACTGGTAAACATTCAAGAATCTTCTAGTTAACTCTTTTACTCTCAAAAGCTTATTAAAAAAATAAAATAATAATAATTATAAAAAAGCATAAATAGTGTCTATGCACTATGCTCTCCTGGCTTCTTGTTCATAAACTTACTACCAAGGGACAACTACAGGTCAGTGCCCCAGCACAACACTAGCTCTGTGCCCACAAAAACAATGCAGCAGTAGGAGCACCAATCAATGCATAAGGTGATTTAGATACAAAGCCCTGATCTCCAAACATCTTAAATCAGACAATCAACAGGGAGAAGGGAAGGCAGACCACTTCAAGAAAAAGAAAAGAAAAAAGGATACAGCACTCGTTTAGCAAGGACTATCTTTGTGAGGAACACTATGCCATGAAAGCAGAACATCGATCACAAACAAGTAACAGGAACCTAAATCACTATTCAAGACTCTACAAATTCCTAGGTATTCAGACTCTGGATTCAAATGCAGCAGCAGAATAAATAGGAATGGCTGCAGTGACTTTAAAAAAAACCACACTAGTGATCTCATTGGAATTCCACTCACCTACAGATCAATCACAATAATCAAAACACACCTAATAATTTACTGTCTTCTTCTCCTCTTCCTTTATGACAACATAATAAAACACAGCTGTTTAGCATAACATGGTATTAGAAGTGAGAAAATGTGGGCCTAAAATGTGTTTTGTATTTTTCCTACTGCTTTATTTTCAAAATCTAAACGTAATCCTCTAACACCTCCTCTACCATAAATGAACCTAATAGTTCTGACTCTTGTACTCTTGACCACAGTACTGATGACTGCAATAATGCTCCAAAGTCTTCCAACACTGTCCATCATCTTAACCAAATCACTAGAAAGTTTCAAGCCCAGCACAACAGAACCTGCTAACCCCCCTCAAACCAACCGGGATGTGGGTAGCAAACAGACCTCAGACTGTTACAGTTTATACATGAGATTGTTAGAGACATTAAACAAAGGATTTTGGTAATGTGGGCTTGGAGGCATCAGCTAGATCACCTCATTCTACTTCCCTCTATGACAGATGACCACAAGATATAAACTGGAATATAAATGGACCGTATTCCATTTTAAACTGAGATGGTCTTCATGTTCAGTGTTTTATTAGAAGCTGACACTTAGGAAACTCCTAGCCCGTGGTCCACTGTATATACAGAATCGTTACACAGTGTGCCAGCATCCTTGTTCAACTGAATAAGCCTTTCTACCTTTCCACTATCTCCCCATTTAAACCCAGAACAATGATTTCCCCTCATAAGGAAATAGGAGAAAGTTATTTCAAGATACAAAAGAAAGAGGTGTGTTTAATTTTTTCTGTATCTTTAGCGTCTTTGTTTGCATGAGTCTCCACACAGTACTTCTTGACCCTTTGCGCAAATTCCCCTTATCAAAACATTATCTAGGTTATTTAGAACAAGTTTAAGAAAACTTTAGTTTAAGAAAACTCATTCTCATTTCAGTCCTTTTTTTTTTCCAACTTTCATATTCTTCTCTTCCCAATTTATTGGAAAAATAAAGTTTTCAAAACACAAATTCACAGCAGTTCATATGCAAGATTATGCCATCAGTCTTTGAGCATATGAGATAATATTTTCATTCTTCCATCTCACACTCTCTTTCAGGAAGATTTTTCAGCCTTTAAAACCTAAGCATTGAAAGTCCCTGGGTCTTACTACTGTCTCACGTTCAGCAGCACTCCTTTTTCCAGCCGCCTTCCCAGTAGGCACTCTTGCCCTTTTTCTCTTTACTTATTTACTGTTCTTATTGAGAACTGAAGCACACTGTTCTTTTGACCATATCTAGACAATGTTTAACTCCTATTCCATACTTATTTTACTACCAGCCACGCTTTTTCATTATTACATACGTTCATATATATGTAAAGAGCAGTTTTACACTTTGTTTCCATTTCCTTTGCAGGGTTTAAGTCAGCTTGACTTCTGGCAAATCTCATTTCATCATAAAACTTCCGGATCTCTAAGAAGCATTTCCTTTATAAATTACCCCTCCCTCCCTTTTACTCATTCCTTGCAAATTCTCTGTATATTTTTAATGATCTTTGTTGGGGTGGCTGGCCAGAAAGTTACGTCTGGAGTTCACCTCTAAGAGACACCTGTGCCTAAGATGGGAGTTCTAAAACTGTGTTTTTAACTAGAAAATGTCACCACATTGAATCATAGAATAGCTAAGGTTGGAAAAGACCCACAGGATCATCCAGTCCAACCATTCGCCCTTCACCAATGGTTCTCGTTAAACGATGTCCCTCAACACAACATCCAAACACTCTTTGAACACACCGGGGGGGGGTGGGTAGGAGTGGGGAATTAATTAAAAAGAGACTAGAAATCTTCACTATCTAGTTCCCTGAACTGATTTTGCAATTAAGGTTAAGAAAACTTAAAGGCTGTTTTTTGTTAACTTTGGATTGTAAGAATGATGATGACCAATTCTTTCTGACGATATTGTCCCTCTAAAACCAAATTTAAAAATAACACTTGATCTTCACAAGACAATAATTCTTTGCAAAACTGTCTGCAACAGGGAAAAATTTGGCCGTACAGCTATTAGGATCACTCATCTCCACTTTGTAGTATCCCATAACAATTCCACATTTGTTGTGTTATTAGTATTATGTGAAACCAGACAGATCTTACTAACCTTTTACTTTTTTTACTTTGGGGGTTGAATTTAGATGATCATTATGGTCCTTTTCAACCCAGGCCATTCTATGATTCTTGCAATGTAATTTTTACTTCTGAATGACTCTGTGGTAGATGTAGATCACAGAATGATCACAGATCACAGACTGGCCTGGGTTGGAAGGGACCTCAAGGATCATGAATCTCCAATTCCCCCACCACAGGCAGGGCCACCAACCTCCACATTTAATGCTAGACCAGGCTGTCCAGGGCTTCAGATGTAGACACATTCCTCCCGAGATACAGAAAAAGGCACATAACATAAAGCCAGTGAACAAACTAATATACACGTACCCCTGCTGGTCACAACCAACACAGACAGAACTGTAAGATTGCGCAAGCACTTGCATATGCAACAAGCTAAAAGAAGTGCATATCATTTAACTCAAGAGAAATTATTTCTTCAGAATTCAGAAAACAGAACAAAATCTTGAGTTTTGTTTCTCTGGTATACTGAGCACTATCTCCTTTCCAACAAAATCTGTAGACAGACTGATCAGTTCTAGGATTGTGGTATACCATGATTGTATGGGAACCGTTGAGTCACAGCCTGAACCACTGATTGATCACCTGAGACAAGGACTGGGTCAGCTGTGGGCGCACAGGTGAAGGCAGTTCACCTGTGGGCTGACTACCACTGGGGAAGGATCTCTTTCTGGACATCCCTCCTTTTTGGAGTTTTCCACCACAAGCCTACATCCTCAGATACAGGTAAGCATTCCTTCTCTGTTTCTTTTTCACCATGATAATCTTTCCAACTATAACACCTGTAAAGTGCCATCCTAACTGTGCTACTCTTCCAACTGTACACACGATACATACTCAATCCTATACTACATCCTAAAATGTTGCTATTTTTATATGATTTTTTTAAAAATCTGCTATTAAAATTTCATCATTCAATTGAATTTAAAAACATGTCACAAAGTTATTCAGAGTTTAAAATCCTTTCTCATCCACATTGAGCCACTATTAGATCCCAAGTCTGAGGAAGCGTGCCCATTCAGGACAGCATTCTTGTTAGTGCTCAGCTTCCACAGCTAGATCTAAATAACACTTTTTATCCTTGTCTTCCTCTAAATCATGCAGAAATTTCTGCTTATCCTTTAGTGGTATTAGCTGAGAGAACTGCTAGCTTAGAACAAGCTCTCATAATTTATTGTGCTGTTTCTAGATTAGATTCCATTTTTATCCTTTCAGCTTCAAACAGGAAAAGGTTTATTTTTTATTGCTTCCTGATATGGAAGATAATTGACCAGTTTTTTTATTATTTTAGCACTTCTTCAAAGAAGAAGAAAAAAGACACACTTGAAAACTAACTTTACAAGCTGTGTAAAAATAAAACGTTGCCAGCACTCCCATAACAACAATGATTATGAAAATAGGACACGCGATTCAATCAACCACTTAATGAGAATCCTTGTTTACATTTTCTTTTGTGGAAATGACAAAGTAAAGCAACCCAGAAACAAGAATCAGCCCTCTTGGATTGGAATAGCCTACTTGGGAACAGCATTACAAAGCAGTGATAAAGGTACAAGTATTTTTTATCGTATGCAATAACATAAGACATGCAAGAGTTCTGTCCCCAGTGCTGTCAGTGCAATACTTCTTATGAGCACACTTTCAATTAATTGGAGAGATTTTTATCTCATTTCTTAAGAAAACCTTTTGATATTAAATAGCTAGAGAGCACACGGTATCACTAACAGTTTTCTGGCTCAGTAGATGCAAGAGGATTTCTGAAGTTTGTTAATTTAAAGGTATTGCTTCATTTTCACTCATCCATTTCTAGAACTTCCATGTATAAGTACTTCAGGATTTGGCCCATGGATTATAAATAACGCACACCATTGTTCCCTCCCAAGAGAATACTTATAATGTTGGAAGTGAAGAAACCTAGCTGAGATGGACTATTTTCAGCCAAAGGATGTTTATGTAGCAGCCTGGCATGCATCCATAGGAAAACACATGCTCAATCCAGTAGAAACCCATTTTTAATTGCTGAAAAGCATTTTCTGAGTTATAAATAAATCTTCATACCAATTCTTTGGGCTTCTACAAAGACACACAGTAAGTCTAAGGACATCTTAAACAGCTTTCCGCCCACCATAATAGACAGTCAGCATCTCTATTATTGCCCAGAGTACTTTCTACTGAGCACTTAAGGATAACAGGTAATAAATCATTTTTGTAATAAAGGAATAAATCACTTCTGTGGTAAAATATGGATGATGGCATTCTTGAAAGTATAGAAACAGTAAATACAAATGGAAAAGGGTCAAAACTCAAGTGGTGCCAATCAAAAACATGAAGAATTTATTGAAATATGATTTTAAAACCTAACTAAAACATTAAGCCTATCTTTCTCCTTTTTTAGTGTAGCTAATTCCTACATTTTAACTTACAACAATATTAGAGCATGATAAGCCTTCAGATGTACAATTGACTGAATTTCTTTTCAAAGCAGTCAACAGAAACCTTGTGAGCATACTTTCTTTTTGAAATCAGAGTTGATATTTCCAACCTATGAATTCATTCTTCAATGCATACAGCTTAATGAAACCAGAATGCCTGAAAGATCCAAATTAGCTACAGTATTCAAATCCTACTAGTAATGCTGCTGGAAAAACAGTTAGCATTTCATTCTTTGTGAATATACCTGTATATAGCTTTAAATATCAAATTTACCATCAATAGGACAAGATTTTTATAGAGCTAAGGAGGTAAGTGAATTTTGTTAAAAAAATCTAAATATAGCTTGAAATCAGCATTTTAGTCTTGGGTGTTTGGCATTTATTTAGTAGATAGTTGGGATTTTTTTTACTTTTTTTTCTGAAGTTATTTTCAATTGCTTTCTGCATATGTGCTTTGGGCAGCAGTTCTTTTGCAAGCAATGTTAAGTAATTCTTGAAAACTGAACTGGATGTCTGCTCTGAAGCAGGTGTATTTTTGTAGTACAAAACATGCAACCATGAAGTGCAAGCATTTACAATTTGGAGTTTAACAAAAAAATTTCTCTTTCATGAGTATCACATGGCACTGTTCACTTAAATTCCCTATCTTTTTTTTTCTAAAAATCTCAATGTCATGTAATGTAGATGAGTTTTAAAATTGAACTTGAATTAAAATTGATTTAAGATATTTAGACTCAGTGGATGTACAAACGGTCATCTCAGAACACCATCACAAGAAGCCTACTATTCAGGGGCTGTGTAGGTTGACCCTAAAGTTACTGTTAATAATAAAGTTACTGTTAAAGTTTAGAAAATTAGTGTAACTGAGAGTAAATGGTCTGCTAATAAAACAAATGCATTAAACTGTTGCATATGCATAGGAGAATTTTTGACATACGTAAATCAAAATTATGTTTGCAGAAACATTTTTTTGCCCTATTCATTTGGATCAACACAGTGTTGAAAACTCTTGGATTATATATGGAGATCTAAATTTGTCAGTGTAGCCCTCTTAATCTTACAATTCTATGCAGATTATTCCAGATCAGAAGCCCTTTCATATTTGCAAAAAAAAAAAAAAAAAAAAAAAAGTCTCCTATTTATTTACTATTGTTTCAAAATTACTCAAAATTATCCTCAATTAAAAATTATTTTAATTTGGATTTTTCATTAGTTGATCTACACATTTTCAAAACATCATTCTTACTGGTATGTGTTAAATTAATATTTTTAGTACAGAAGAGAGAGTCATTTTGTTATGCCAAGTATTACCTTCATTCAGAAGAAGTACCATTTCTTTTCCACTAACCAATCAGCAAAATCTAGTCTATACCTGAAATAAAGTACTTTTTTTTCCTAGTTTATATACATACTGCCTGGCTGCAGTGTCTTATTGTTATGTCTTTCATGTCTAGGATACCAGAAATAAAGTTAACGTGACTAAATACATGTAAACTCACCTTTATTACAGAAAAGAATTTAAAAAAAAGAAAAAAAGAAAAGCCACATAGAGGTGTTATGTAGAACTGCTAGATTGCTAGGTTAATTACATAACAATTTAAATCAGAAGTTGGAAAGTAGGATTTTATACAGCTTACAGTCTGTTTTCTCCAGTGAACTAGATAATCAATCAGTGACTTATTTAGAGATCACTTACATAGAAAACCACTGCCCAAGTCACATGGCTTTACAATACATTCAAATAATTAACTGCCTCAGAAGCACTTCTGATCAGCAACCCTTGAAAAATTGATCTACTCAAGTTCTAAAGTACTTCTGGAGACAAAAAGATTATTTGCAATGAAGCCTTTTTAATACTTGTTTCATGGAGAATAATACATTTTGCTTTTTAGTCATCTTTGTAATCACTGACATCAAGGATTACAAGTAATAAAGCTTAACGAGGCAGTTAACCAAATACATTTTCAGCTGCACAAAAAAGTTCATGAATACAATTTCCCATATTCAGCTAGATCTATGGGCAGTTAAGTAACACTTCAGAAAACAGCATGTTCAGCTAAAACTCATAACTCAGAGTTTAAGATCTAACTGAAGGAGGTGTTTCCTTTACTTTAAAAGAGGTGGGTATTTTAAAGCTGATATACTGATCACATACATACAGGAGGCTGAGCCTCTTCCCCACAAACAGGGATTAATAAAGTTTTATCTTAGTAATTATACTTTTAAATGATATTAAATATTGAAGAAAAAATAAATAAATAAAACCCACAAAACTTACTATGATTTAAATACTAACCAAAATGTTTCAGAGAAGATAGAATTTTTTTCCCCAGTGTATCTAGCCATTCAGGTTTCTTACAAAACAAAAATTAACCTAGGTTGATATCATCCATTTCAGACTGTAACTACAGAGTTTATAATTGTGTACTATAGTTTCTTCTCTATTGAGAAAACTCTAAGTGCAATGGATAGAGGTTGCATAAAATCAGTAACTGCTAGATTTAAGGTGATGAGTTGAGAAGGCAGATAGAAGAGCAAGAGGTAGGAAAGTTGGTTGGAGATTGTGACTGTAGAGTTGTGCAAGCCAGAAGAAGACAAGGAAGAAAAACATTCATGAAGGGAAGACCAGAAAACTCAAAAGATTTTATTTATCTATTTATTTTTTACATAAGACTTAATCAAAGGCAACCAAGGCTTCAGGAGAAACAATGAGTTAAGCAAAACAGAAATAGGAGAAAAGACCAAAAATATTATTCATGTGAATGAAATGGAAAGGATTTAAAAAGAAGAAGAAGAAAAAATACAAGTATAATATATGGCTACACAGTGGTTTTGTGCTCCTTTGTTTTTGAATGAAATTTGTTTTACTCAACTTTTGACTCTTTGATTTAATGGTGGTTTGGCTGGTTTTAGTTCCCTTTTTGTTTTCCATCCTCTGGGTATGAAAAAAAATCCTTCCACATTTTCTAGAAAGATTCACATACACACACAGAATTAAAAAAGGTAACGGTAATAGTGGCCCAAAATGGTCAAATTCAGACATATTGAATTGACTCTAAAAAAGAGAGTAAGCATGTCTCTACACAATTGTTCTTGGCATCTAAAAAATGGCTCTGTTTGTCCTGTCAGTCACTTTCTGTGGTAGAGAAGGGGCAGCAAAAATAAAACACACAAAAACATGGTAACTGCACATTAACCAGGAAGCTGCACCCAAATTCCTCAGCGGACGCTTCCCTCTCATCTGTCACCTTCAGCACTTTTAAGAGAAACTTTAGCTCACAGAACTGTAAAAATGACTGACAGCCTTACCTAGAGTGGAATTTCCTACCTTTTATGCTTGTTTTATTTATTTTTAGCTCTATTGTTACTGGCCCAAAGTAATACTGGATACTTACACAGTCAACATCAGCTACACCTACTCAGTTGGTACAGGTGCTGGCCCAAAGTCAATACATTAGCTTCTTAGACTGATCAATAGCAATGGGGTGTAAAATGATGTGGGGAAGTAAAAGAGTATGGAAAGACATGACAGAAATCCAGGAATTAAGGTATGAAATACAGATGCTAAGCAGATCTCTTTCACTCCCGTACAGTAACACTTCACAATGATGGCTCCTTCAAATAGGGGTGAGATATTTGAACTCCATAGCTAATAGCCAGATCTCAAAAAAGCCCTAGTTCTCAACTTATTCATAATTCTGCCAAGACACTTAAATGCTCTAAGACTCAAAATTTGGTCTAATTCAGATTTATCCCCGTCATGATTTTTATTGGTATTCCATATCATAACATCATGCTGTAAGCTCTCAGTGCAAGGGGCAGCTGTAACCAATTGTTGGAAATCTGACTTAGATCTATCTATAATTCATATCCCATTTATGTATAGTAATAATAGTACTAGGAGTACTATTACCTTCATGCAACACTTTGCAATTCTTTACCTTAAGTTCAGGTGTAGAGACTGTATAATCTACATTGCATATACTTCTGTCAGGTAATACTAATATAATCACAGGAAATAGTTATAAAGTAAAACCAAAAAAAGAATGCTAAATGGGCTAATTCAATACAGATACTCGTCTAAATGAAGTAAGCCTGTGGCAGGATATAATTTTGGTTAGTTTTTCAAATATTTAAAAAAAGGATCTACATCTATCCTAGCTAAAATAAACGAAAAACAGTGAGTCATCACAGTTAGGATAGGTCTGCACAGCACAAATCTAACTCTGCCTTGCTTCTCCCTGCAAGAACCTGGAGGTGGTCTTTCTTATACAGCACCCCCTTTACATAGGCCAGGTAAAAATCTGTACTGATAGAAACCTTATACACAAACAGGTGGTTCTCTTTATTTTTCTGTCCATCCTACTTATGCTAATGGTTAATGAAAACAGTAGTAAAAGTTGGTACAATATAAGTTATTATTTCCACTTGTGAAAATCAATATTGGTACTGCCACTATACCACATATTAATGAATAGTTCATAAGCTATTTCTGAAACTTCTCCTTGTTTCTCAGTAAGAAGGAGGACTACTCACAGCATCACTCTAAAACAGAACAGATTCCACAAGAACTCTTCTCACAGAACTCAAATTTTTGTACATTTCTTTCCTTAGGGAAACAAGATCAATGTTTATATTCGTATGCATGATACAAAAATGGATGCTTAGAAGGAAGACTGCCTATTACACTCTAGAAAAGTCTGGGGAAATTTTCTGGAATCCCAGAAGTTGTGGTTTATTTTTCCTTTTTCTTTAAAAGAAAAAAAGAAAAAAAGAAAAAAAGAAGGGTAAGAATTTCACAGAGGTCCAATAAACTCAGATGATGCTACGCTTAGAGTCTAGATTTTCCAATTTATTTCTTTAGGAAACTGTTGATTGAAATGGTAAAAAAATGAAAAAAAATTCCCATAGCAATGACATTGAATTTGTCAGTAGAATTATGGCAAAGTCAGCATCAGAAGTTTTTATGTCTTCTTTTTGTTGGTAGTGTCATGAAACTAGATTGTTTTCTAAGGGACATCATCTTTCACACCGTTTACATCAAAAAGATAAGTCCATTTTACTTTAGCATTGGGTGGTATTATTTTTCACTGTCGTCTGAATTAGAATCAGAAAAGCATGAACAAGAATGAATATGTTGCACTAGTACATTAAAATTCAGTCATCTGCAATCTCATTCGAGAGGCTACTAGGTGAGTAATATGTGAATACATCCTCACTGCAAATTCCCCTAACAGACTGCAAATCCTTAAGTTTCAATACTGTTACACACACATCTCTGCTGTCTTTCAAGAATTCACTTCTTTATGCAGACAGAAGGTGCCTTATAAACAGCAAGAATGTAATATTTGATAGAACTGGTTTCTGTCTTCATAGGTTTGTACAGTTGCTTTCATATTTACAATTGTAAAAGTCCAATGGGTATGTGACACATGGATGCTACTTGTCATCTCTACCAAAAAGAATTTATTATTTTTTCTTTTTGACTTTTGCAGGCACTGTGTTCACAACAGATCCTTAAAAATGAATCAAGGAACGTCTTACCTTGCATCGTTGTTTTTGTGGGTTCTGAAAACAAAGGAATGAGCAGTAGGTAGATGAGGTAGACAAAGGAGAGTCCATTGTAACGGAAAGCACAGGCTGTAAGAAAAGAAGAAGAACATACTGCTTAATCACAATAATATAATTTAACAGCATAGAGTAATCACAATTTGAATTTATTTACCATAGCAACTTTTCACCACTTTTAATATAATTTCTATGCAAGTCTTCAAATTGCTTAAAGTAAGTAATGAAATTAAAATTCTCTTGAAGTATTATATTAATAAGCATTTCAAGCTTAGCACTAGAGACTCAAGCTACAAGGACTTCGTATGGAATGATGGATAAAGTCAGTTGCCAGCTCAAAGTTTTACGTTCCTTATCTGTATACTCAGGAAACCATCCTCCATAGAAATATACAGAGATGCATAAATCAGAATTCATGGGCTCTCTTTAAGAATATACCAGTATTTAAGGCAAAGGATCAGTGTTTTCAGTCAGTCTAGTACCACCAGCAATAAATTTCTGAGAATAACAAACAAATAAAAATAACTTGGCTGTGACTTAAGTTCAGTACATTCCCTATTAGCATATCTTGTGTCTTGATCTCCATTCATCAAGAGTATTTTTTCCTAAGAGATTAGCGTTTTAAAAAGCTACTTTGCCACGGCAAAAAGCTATGATCAAACATACGTTTAGCAAGATAAAAGATTAAAAAACTGCAGTGGTGTAGTTACTGTTCTGCTTTGTGACTTTATTTGACAAATAATATGAATTCTTAAGTAGAATAGATTCATTTGTAAGGGACCTACAAAGATCATTGAGTCCAACTGACACATTACTATTATGAGCTTTATCCAAACGCCTCTTAAACATTCACAGGCACAGTCCACCAACCACCTGTCTAGGAAGCCTGTTTTTGTCTCTAACTAGCCTCTCAATAAAGATATTTTTCCTAATGTCTAGTCTGAACCTCCCCTAACACAGCTCTGAGCTATTCCCACACATCTTGTCACAAGATACTAACAAGAAAAGATGAGTGCTTCTCTCTCTGATTTTCCTCCCCTGTAAGCTGTGGAGAGCAAAGGTCACACCCCTTATCTTCAAGCTTAAAAACCCAGTGTCTTCAGCTGCTCCTCTTCATAGGGCATTCCCTCCAGCCTTTTAACCACCCACCTTGTTGCTCTTCTCTGGATGCATTCAAATATCTTTGCATCCTTTTTATATTGTGCAGACCAGAAGTGGACGCAACATTCAAAGTGAGGCCACATGAATGATAAATAATGGTGGGATAATCAACTCTTTTGACAAGTTGGCTATAGTGTGTTTAACACACCCTAAAATGTGGTTTGCCTTGTTGATGCCAGGGCATGCCTCTGGCTCACGTTAAGCCTGCTATCACCAGCACTTCCAATTACCTCTCTGCAAGGCTGCTCTCAAGCCACTCATCTCTCAGTTTGGTTTTGAGTCCAGTGTTACTCAATCCCAAGTGCAGAATCCAGCATCTGTTTCTGAACTTCACACCACTGCTGAATCCCAGTCCACCAAGTAATCTAGATCCCTCTGGAAGGCCTCTCTCTCATCCTTCTAGAGAGTCAACAGCATTTCACAGCTTAGTATTATCAGCAAACTTGCTAAGGGTGCATTCAAACTCCGCATCCAGATCACTGAAAAAAATGTTGAACAGAACTGATCTCAACACTGAACCTTGGGGAACACCACTAGTAACCAGCTAGATGTAGCCCCCTTCACTGTAACCCTTTGAGCTTTACTGTTCAGGCAGTTCTCCATTCAGTGTAGCATGTAGCTGTTCACCTCACACTTGGACAACTTGTCCAGAAGCATACTGTGAATGATAATATCAAAGGCCTTGCTAAAATGTAGAAAAACATCTTCTTAGTGGAACCATCTTCCACTAAGTGAGTGACTTTACCATAGGCTATCAAGTTCTGATACTCAAAGTGACTAAGAACAAGTCCCTGGTTATTAGATCTGCTTCAGTCTCTAATAAAACAACAGAGGATGATCCAAAAAAAAAAAAATTTAAATGAACTCATGATAAATTGCAGTTCCTTTGGCATTCACAAAGGTCTCCTTTTCAAGGCAGCTGTAAGCAGATGCCCACCACATCTGAGGTCAATGGAATTCCATCAACAGATAAAGCACCTGCACAAATGATTTCCTGGCCAGCCAGGTAGCACAGAAATTTCTGGATATTTGAGTTACATTGGTCAGTTTGCACTATCAGTTCTGTCTCAAAGTTACTCAAAGTTACTGTAATTTTAGCATTCAAGGTTTGTTACCTCTCTTCAAAACTGTCTAATCGATTAGCAAAATTAATTTCAGAGGAATTATTCTTGAACTATATTTACCTTTAAATTTACTGCTTTCTATTTCCAGAACTGAGGAGACTGTGTACTCAAAGCTTTTTTCTACTCCAACTATATAAACTGGACTATTAAAAAACATTACTTTTCCATAAAAGCCTTCCCTTATCTTTCTTCACATAGTTTCTCGAAGAACTATCAAAATATTTTGAAGATACTCCCTAATACATATATATATATGTATATTTCCTAAACTGAAAGTGATCATTTTATTAGTACCAAGGAAGCCCTTAGATAAACTCAGCTTTTTAGAATAAGGTAGTTTACAGTTTTTTTTTAACTTTAGGGCACCTTCCCTTGGGGAGAAATGAGTGCTCTGTAACACATAAAATTGAATTCTCCATTCGTAAGTGATTATTTGAAATATTTTTATTTTAATTCATAACACAATAAATCTATCTATATATATATATCTTTACAGCCAGAATCACAATGGCATCTACAACAAAGCTACACTTTAATCAATCTTTATCCCATAGGAGTCAGAAAATAAATGTATAGGGAAAAAATATCATGCAGACTTATACAATTTTCAGAAAAGAGTATCACAAATTATTTGTATCAGAATATAAAAGATAGCTGGAGTATCCTATATTTCCTGTATTCAATCATTTGATCAAAGAGATAAAAAATCACAGTCAGCTGATGTTCATATTTCACCACATCTGTATATGTATTCATAACTCTCCCACTATATGTAATATACATCTCTGAAAATGTGTATATATATACTCACAAAAAAAAAAAAAAAATCTAAAGCCTGCTATGATATTTATTTTCAGGAATAAAAGAGAACAGAAATCACCTCTGAAGTCTTGCAATGGAGAACATTTAAAAAATACTTTTATAATATTTTGAGAAATGCATGTAATGATTACCTCATACAGGTAAAACAAATCAGCTAAGAGGGATAACTGGATTATAATACAAAATGCTTCCAATTATGCTACATTCACTACAGCAAATACTTCTGTTTAGCGTCTTTAAAAAGTCCCCAAGGAAGAGCAGAAGTATTAACATAACAATTTATAATTTCTATTAGATAAGAATATCAGAATTTGTTAGGTTGAAGAACCACTCCATTGCCAGCCTTTTACTTGTTCTTGTTTTCGACTGAAGAATTGACATTACAGCTGGGAATTCATAGATTACTAACATTTTAAGGGTTTCTTGTGCATTTCTTGGCATAGTCAATAAAAACAATCAATATTTCAGCACTAAAAGATGCCATTCATAATTATATGTTGCTTTACCCTTATTTAAAACAACAACAACAAAACCACCTGAAACACGCATTTCACTCTGATGGCACAAAGTCACGGTCTAAAGCTATGTGAAAAGGATATTTTCCTAAGTGAGATACCTTTCAAAATTAAGGGTTTTTCCCCTTTTCTTTTAGGCAATCACTTCTAAATGTCCCAGCCTACATGCTCTGTAGGTTTGCACTCAAAATCGAAAGAAGGTAGAGAGACAGCCCAAAATTTATCACTCATTAAGAAACATTTATAACATTTGATCAAATTATTTTAGTGTGAACCATATCTTTAACACAGAAGTAGTAGGAAAGCTTTTTTTTTTTTTTTTTTTTTTTGAGTTTTTGAAAAATAAAGACAGAAATTTTAACTCATTATTAAGATAAACATGTGCTGTACCGGGAACCACATCATAAAAGGAAGTCATTTTCAAATATTCTACCAGTTACAGCTTCGGAGGTCTGTAGGCAAACAATTAAGACCTAATTCAGGTGACTGAATTGGGCTAAATTAGACAATCATTTCTTATAGATACAACATGTGAACAAGACACAGGTATACACCCAAGATGACACAGTTCTGAAGCAAAGGACCAAAGGGTACAATAACTGCTAAATCAAACACATCTCCTGCAAATCAAGGTGCTATACAAAGCCATCCTTGAATGTGTGTCATGAATAATCAATTCTTACATGAATACAAGATTCCCCTGGATTATCTATCAGTTACTGTCTCAGTGACTTGATTATTAGGCCTCTTCACTTGTCCTCCAGTGAGACATTACAGAGAAAGTTTCCATATCTTTAAAGCATTCAAAACTTTAGGATTGTTTTTATGTAAAATTATATATATTTATTTTAACCTCAAGCATTTTATTGGTATCAAAAGCAGCCTAATCAAGGCTAGTAGGTCCTGTATTAGGCTCCAGACTGCCTTATAGTGGCAGTCCACCACAAAAGCTCCAGAACATCTTATTCTTCACTGTCTGGGGTTGTTATATGCTGAGTCAGGACTTGGAGAAAAATTACTTCAGCAGGCAGAATTCTCTGAGGCTCTGCAGTGAGGCCACAGCCTCAACCTGTCCCCAGGCAGGTTCCCTGATGCCCCTGGTCAGCCCGCTCCTTGGCTGGGGGGAGGACAGGGCCTAGCTACCTACCCTGAGGGATCTGGGGGTGACCACGTGGCCTTTGGTTTATGGTTTAGGGAAAGGCCTATTGCCCCATACAATGGATGTACATTCCTTTATCCACTCCATGGTTATGAACAAACTTAGTTCACACTGGCAATAATGCTCAGTTCAGATTTTCTGGGCAACATTTTAAACTGTAGTAAAGTGGATTATATAAATTTTGCACAAGTTCAAGAAAGAGCAAATTTTAAATTCTAAAAGAGAGAAGGAAATTTAAAATATATAGAATAAGAACAACTCCAAATAAAGGACTTTGAAAGGAAAATGAGTTAAAGAAAATAAAAAATAAAATATATATTTATATACACTACCAGATAGTGGACATGGGAGGTCAAGACCTGAATAGACTATTTTACTGCTATTTGGAGCTGAATACACTTTTATTTTGAAGCTTCCTATTAGTACCCTATCTTAATATCAACCACAAATGTGAGAAGAAATGAAAATAGAATTTTACTTCTTTTTATATGGGTTCATGAAAACCAACAAAAATACAGACACGTGAGCTTACACAAAATATTCTTAAAAGAAAAAGTAGTAAAAATTAGTAAATTGTCCTTCATTAGTTACAGTCGCAGATGCCTTCGCTGCTCAGAGAGGGGTGGGTTGGTGGAGAAAGCCCATAAATACCACATCCAAACTACAAAGCTTAAGGGGTTATATATAGCTTGTGCTTTTGTCTATGCATTATCCACATAATCAAGTGGTGAAAAGATAAGCTCATTCACTGTTGGCTGGATAAAATGATCCATTATTAAACAGGTACACAAGTGAACCTCTTGGAAAAAAATAGCAGTCACTCTTACCTCCATCTGTCCAGGTAAAAAGGAAAGCAAGACCCACATCTCTGTTTCAACTCAGAGACGAGTGCAAACCTTATTAAATCTGTTTTGATGTCTCACTTTCAACTGACACACACATGACCGACCAAGAGCAGTAAAAATAATAAAAGAAGTATACTTAAGATTAACTTGGTTGGTCTAAGAAATTTGTATCACCAAGTTCTGAAGAAGAAATTTCAAGACGAAATTCGTCATTCTAGTTACAGTTTCAGAGAAACTCTGATTTTTCCTACAAAATTCTTTATAATATCAAGGAAGGAACTGCCTCTCATTGTAACATTAGATATGTTATAAAATAAAAACAAATAGAAGAAAAAAAAACAAAACACCACTATCTTGGTGAAGAAAACTTTAAATGTGACAAAGTATGTCCTATTTCTTGAATCTAGGTTATAAAAAATCAACTATCTGACAGGCACAGTGCCCAGTGAACTTCAGGTATCTGTGAACTTTATTTCTTCTTCATGAAATTCAGAAGAAGGGGATAACTCCTGGCACAGTTTTGCTCTCACAAACTTCTGCATAACTCCACTTAAAATAATGCTTATGACATACGAGATTGGAATTAAACACTGCTGTCCAAAATAGTTAAGTGAAATACATATAACCTTATCATCCCTTTTGAACAAATGAGTGATTATAGCCTTATAGCCTACAGTGTGCAGTGCAGAACAACACAGAACAATGCTAGCCCAGGGTAAGTTACCTCTTGCATCAATGAACACTCCTTCCTCATGGTTCATATCGGCACTTTTATAATCACATTTTTTCACTGTTCAGTGTCCATCAGGAGAGATGACTGCTGGACAGTGAATATTTTTTCACTGTATTTATTTATTTGTTTTTACTCTTTTTTTCCTCTCTCTTTCTCAGAATAGGAGTGTCAGTACACTTTCTCTCCATCAGAAATCATCTGGAACCAGTTATAGCTTTGTGGCAGACTGTCTGGGAACTGAGTGCAGGGAGAGAAGACAAAAAATTTTGTTCTCTTTCTTTCAGCTCTAGAAATACATTTCTGGTACAGTAGTCATACTTCCCAGTTGTTTTTGAAATGAGAAAAATGAACAAAACATCTCAGGTGTGATGACAGCACAATCACCTTACTCAGAGTAATGTGTTTTTAAAGACTACTCTCACAAACAAATCCAACTTAATAAGCTACTTTGACATGACTAGGTATACAAGCATTTCTGAAGTAAAAATCATGATGGACACCATTATCACTAAGTTTTATCACCAGAAAAATCTACAGAACATTATAACTCACTTCAGGTTCAACTTAGATTTCTACTGTCTCTTATATTGCCTTTAGTTTTTGATATTTCTACATCGTGTCAGTAATTCATTACTCAACAAATCAATCTGATCAACAAGTCAGTTGTTGGTTGGGTTGTTTTTTTGCTGTTTTTTTTTTTTTTGGGGGGGGGGGGGGGGGGAGTCTGGTTGGATTTATGATTCTTTTTATATTTCTCTGCTTTCAATTCCAGTATTTTCCATCACAGTGGTTAAAGCTCATTCCAGGCACTCTCCTTCCTCTTCGCCCACCCACCTTGTATGAGTAACACACGCCAAAATAAATTCCACTCAGAAAACAGTGGTCTCAGCCTCTGCCCCCAGAAATGGGGTTGGCAATGAACTTCCCTTTTTTACACGACAAAATTAGACAGCAAATCTGGGGTCTATGTCATCCTCAGGCTTCACAATCAGGACAGAATGCCAGCCATCAAAACAGTGAACACTTAACTTACGGAGCTCAGGAAGACTGCCCAGCTGTCATCCCTGCTCCAGTAGCCACTCAGGAATTTTATCTGATGCCTGTTGTAATGGTAAATGCATGAGCTTGTTTTCTCTCTCCAAGCTTTCAATTCTCTTTCTAGGAATGTAACTAGGAACTAAACAAACCACTCTGCTCCTCATTCATCTTCCTGGGATGAGAAAAGTGTGTTCCTTGCCCCCTGGATACCCAGAAAGAGCAATCTGCTTGTGCTGCTACAGTTGCATAACCCTGACAACACTCAAACTAAAAATAACAACAAACACAGAACATAGATGACGAACACAGTACTGCTAAACAACATCAACCAAGGACAGATATGGAGACACTTGTACAACACAGAGATTTCCATGAGCAGATGTCCACCTTCACTTATAGCCACTAAGAATCTGTTAGTTACCAGGAACAGCTACTGTGCCAAATTCTCCCAGCAATTAGAAGTGAAATTTTCAGCATATGTTTCTAATCCTCCGCAGCTATCCAAACTCATCATCTTTTAAAACACAGAAGTCACCATAAATCAACTGACATAAGATGCAGAAAGAAGCATAACTTTTTTTTCCTCAGCTGTTGCTGATGCTTACACTAGTCCTAAAAAAACTCTGAGTTAGAGGAAGGACGTGGCAAAAAAACTAACACAGACAAATGCCTCTAAGGAATATAAACATGACTAAACATCAGAGAGGTGTTAACACTAAGAAATATAAGTGTCATTAGTGAAGTTACAAGTAGGAATGCAGTGTTTAAAACTCTGTCATTATTTATTCCAGTAACAGATAGATAGACTTCCTTTCTTGGTCCATCACTGGAAAAAGAGCTCAGAAAGTTGAAACTGAAAGTCATAAATCTGGGTGATGACAGAACGCTTCAGAGTGAGCTACAGAGCCACTGTGTTTACCAGAGGAAACAGAATTTCAGAAACAGTTATCTCCAGGATCAAGTGTGTAAAAAAGTCTAAAATTCATAGTCCTTGTAGTCACTCTAACTTGATGTTTCTTGTATAAAATAATATTTGTTGTTGTTTATAGAGAAATCGTGTATTTCTTTCTCCCTTTAAAAATATGCTAAGCATTTTTCCCCTATTGTAAACATGTCAAATATTAATACACTAAAAAAATATGCTCAGGAATACCATGAATTGCCTTGCAAACTATTTGTCCTAACAAGGTATCTGCAAAGGATTCTGGGGAATCCAAAGAATCATGGAATCCTGAGAGATGTTGGGAGATCTTATTACTGCAAATCTGTTTTGATCAATAAAATAATTATCTGAACCCCAATAAATTTCACCTGAACATAATCAAAGTACATACTATGAATTTGACAGCAAGCATACAATCATATAAGAAAGCAGAAAATGTCTTCATTTTGCATTCATTCCAAGTAAAAACACTCCCCCAAAATCACAAGGCACATATTAAAACTGAATCCGTTTCTATGCATATCACACAAGAATTGCTTTCTGCATCCCAAGCATTACAATCTACGTTTGGTCATCAGTTCAGGTTGCCAAATCTCTGGTACTTGCGGGAGGTCTTCTGTGTGTTGATACTCCATTACAGGCCATCTGCAGCAATGTTTTATTCCCCTGCAATAATAATTGCAGAAACTCCTCCAGACCTTAGATAAGCTCCCAGCCAAATTTTAAGAACAGGACTGGAAATCGAAAATGATTTAATGCCTCCTTCATGTTTATATAACAAACCATTGTGTCCTTATCCAAGAACATTTGAATGTGGGAAGTTAAGAAGAAGTTTAAATTGAAGAAAACTTCCCACGCAGTTAGTAATTCTAATATGTTTATAACTAGGCTCAATATAAAGTCTGACTATGTATTTCTTTGGACTCAGGCCACTGTTCTGAAGATACCTAATGATATTATGCAGTACTACTTCAGCACAGAAAGTAAAGCTGTCGCATCCCAACAAGAAAATTAGGATTCTCGATTCACCCCTACTTGAGCTTCAGTGCTCTCTGCGGAGCCAATCACAAAAGAACTGTTTGTTGCAGAGTATTAAAAAAAAAGAGAGAGAGAGAGCGAAAGACAATAAAAACTTGTTTCCATTAGGTCTGCTCCAAATGCATGAAGAGTAGTGCAGGTAAACTTAAGGGTCTCATTCTCAACCTCCATTCCCAAAATGCAATAGTGTACTTTTCTAATTAAAGAAAAAGCCCCCTACCCCTCAAAAAACAAACAAACAACAACCAAGCAAACAGAAAAAAAAAAAAATAGCATCTCTTTGATTGGGCAACATCTCAAATTTAGAGCAATGAGTCCACTGAGAATCTCAGAAGATCCTTTTCTTGAGAAAGAGCCAAAGTATACATCCTGAAGGATTAAAAGTAAGTGAAGGGGGCATTAAATTTGATTTAAACATATCCTGAAAATTTAAGAAGGATACAAACAGCAAGCTGTGTTTCAAGCAAAAAAAAAACCCCATGTGTTTTTCTTTGCAGTCTCAGCAGAGAAGCCAATGATCCCTTACTGACAAGAGTTCTATATACAGTGAAGATAACAGCAACATAATTACTTAATCCCTTGTAACTTTATTTATAAGCATTCTTGATAGTATAAATTTTTATTTCACCAAGAAAGTATTTTAGCCAGTAAACCTATGAAAATTTATACCAGTTAGGAACATAAACCAATGATTTCAAAGTGGTCTTTATCAGTAAACTGACCAGAATTAGTCTTGGATTATGTTTGTAGTGCCACAGAAGAAATATTCTAGGGTAAGATTAATGTCGGGTTTTGCCTGAACACAAAGGATTCCCTTCATAAACAAGTAGATTAGTGTACAACAGCCAGTCAGTTTGTCAGGACTGTGATTATTTGTTTCTCTAGAAAAATAACTAATTTCTGGCTTTATTATAGACATTTAAGAGACATAAGTGGGAAGACGAGGAAAGAAAAACAACAGCCACTTACAACATCTTGAGAGATATCTAACTTAACAATGCTGTTGTGCTCAAGTGTTGTCAGGTCAAAAGAGCAGAGATTATTGGAGAGACAAGAGAGATTTCTTTCCTCCTAAAAAGAAGTAGTATTAGCAGTAGTAATTACTGTTTAAAAGAAGTAATTGAAATAAATTGGTTTATTTCCCTTTAAAACCAAGAAAAATGAATATTATTCTTCAATTTTAAAAAGGAATAAATAATGCCTGAAACATTTATGACATAGAAACTGCAGCTGTGAAACTTTTTCCCACCTTATCCATTCCTGCAAATCTTCCCCATAATTGCAATTAGCTTATACAGCACATCAAGAGATCACTGTAGTTCATTTTAAATATTCTGTAGACCCACACTTTTCTTGTCTTTTGTCTTTTATCATTGAACAAATTTTGAGAACGAAATTGTTTTGAATCTAAAACTTCCAAGTTAACTGTAGCTACAAGAAAATACACCATAAAAAAAAAATTAAATCACTTAGATAAGAATAAAAGTGTATCAGTGTATCTTAATGTAACTTACCATGATATCAATTGCTAGCATAAACTGGCTAGGATCCTGAGATCAACATACATTAAAAAAAGCTAGTGTCGGTGGGATTTCATAATCAGCACAAGTTGTAATTATATGATTGCAATAATTTATTCCTTGATTAAGGCATCACTGTCTACTCATAAAAATATAGCTCTTCTGTAGGAAATACTGTATGTCAACACTGTCACCAAATTTCTTCAAATTTAGAAGATTCTCAGGATTCTAATTTTAGAACAGTTCTAGCACAATTCTGCCCACTTCTAATCCCTATTAAATGCTCTAAAATATGTTTTTTAGATAATTGCTAAAAAAATATCCAGAATACTAACTTATTTTCAGCTTGTATATTTGTACATGTAGATTATGTGGAAATATTCTGTAACATGTTCAAAAGCACAAGCACCAGTTCCCTCGCTGTCTAGAGGCAGGAAAAGAGTCTTGTTTGGGGCCAGAAAACAGGGCTGTATGATGATATTTTCACTTCAACTACTAAGCTGAGGTGAAATTTATACCATATAGACATGAGGACAGACATCTTCTCAATGCTCTGAAAAACCCAAACTACTAAAGACAAAGACTCTTAAAAGGTACCTTGTCCCATCACTTTGGCTGTGTGCTGAAGTCCCCAACAACCGGAAAAAGGGAAAAATTACTCCTATTTTTAAGAAAGGGAGAAAGGAAGACCCGGGGAACTACAGAGTGAGCCTCACCTCTGTGCCTGGGAAGATCATGGAGCAGATCCTCCTAGAAGCTACGTTAAGGCACATACAAGCGACAATGAGGTGATTTGAGACAGCCAGCATGGCTTCAGCAAGGGCAGATCGTGCCTGACCAATTTGATGGCTTTCTATGATGGAGTGATGGCATCGGTGGACAAGGGAAGGGAAATGGGCGATGGATGTCGTCTACCTGGACTTCTGCAAGGCCTTTGACATGGTCCCTCACCCCATCCTTCTCTCTAAATTTGAGCGGCATGGATTTGAAAGATGGACTGTTCAATGGATTAGGAATTGGCTGGCTGCACACAGCCAAAGGGTTGTGATTAATGGTTTTGTGTCAGGGTGGAGGCCGGTCACAAGCGGTGTCCCTCAGAGGTTGGTCTTAGGACTGGTGCTCTTCAGCATCTTCATCAATGACACAGTCGATGGCATCGAGTGGACCATCAGCAAGTTTGCAGATGACACCAAGCTGAGCGTTGCAGTCGATATGTTGGAAAGAAGGGAAGCCATCCAGAGGGACCTGGACAGGCTGGAGAAGTGGGCCCATGAAAACCTAATGAGGTTCAACAAGGCCAAGTGCAGGGTGCTGCACTTGGGTCGGGGAAATCCCAGATATTTATACAGACTGGGGGAAGATCTCCTTGAGAGCAGCCCTGCAGAGAAGGACTCGTGGGTCCTGGTGGATGAGAAGCTGGACATGAGCCAGCAGTGTGCGCTTGCAGCCTGGAAAGCCAACTGTGTTCTGGGCTGCATTAAAAAAGGGGTGGCCAACAGGGAGAGGGAGGTGATTGTCCCCTCTGCTCGGCTATTGTGAGACCCCATCTGGAGTACTGTGTCCAGGCCTGGGGCCCCCAGTACAGGAAGGACGTGGAGCTCTTGGAGCGGGTCCAGAGAAGGGCCACAAAGATGATCAGAGGGCTGGAGCACCTCTCCTATGAGGAAAGGTTGAGGGAACTGGGCTTGTTTAGATTAGAAAAGAGAAGACTTCAAGGAGACATCATTGTGGCATTCCAATATTTGAAAGGAACATATCAACAGGAGGGGGAAGGCTGTTTACAAGGGTAATAGGACAAGGGGGAATAGTTAAGACAAGGGAGGTTTAGGTTAGATATTAGGAGGAAGTTTTTCACACAGGGGGTGGTGATGAACTGGAACAGGTTGCCCAGAGAGGCTGTGGATGCCCCAGCCCTGGAGGCATTCAAGGCGAGGCTGGATGTGGCTCTGGGCAGCCTGGTCTAGTGGTTGGCAACCCTGCACATGGCAGAGGGGTTGAAACTACATGACCATTGTCCTTTTCAACCTAGGCCATTCTATGATTCTATGATGATCACCAGCGTGAGTACAACATAGCACGTCACTGCTGAGAAGGTAGAGAGGAGGGAAAATGTTGGTGGCATGTGAGCAGTAAATTAATTATGTAACTTCATATTAAAATCAAAATGACATTTTACATTTTGTTTCTTATCCTTCTTTATCCTTTCCTTCTTGTTTATTTCTCTTCCTATGGGTCCAGATTTCTCAGAAGAAAGAATTTCAAAGATCAAAAGGAATGGAGTAAAGCGTGGAAATCCCCAACAGTTCTGTGGAATATTCTGAAGAAAAGTATCTTATAATAATTATCAAACAAATGCACACACCAAATTGTCTCTCTGAAAGCCCTTGAACAGAAAAAAGTACATAGAAACCCTTTTGGTACTTCAACCACGATTAGTACCTTGTTACAGGGTACTCCAATGTGCCTGAAAGAGTTGGCACATCCAGTAAACAAGACTATTTAAGTTAGAGAAAAGGGAAATATCCTTACACATACAAGAAACCAAACCACGGAAAATGAGTTGACTTAACCACTTTTATAAGGTAGCAAAGTGACCCCAAGGTCCTAACCCTACAGTTCCAAGAGCGCTGCTTCTCAAGAAAAGAAGTATACTCTTGCCTCTTCTTCAAAGAGGTGGCAGATGTATGTACAAGAGAGATTTTTACACCAAAATCAATTATTTTTGAAACACATAAAGCAACAGGGAATCCCAAGGTAGGAAAATAGCTCTCCCAGTCATATTTGAACCATTTTTCCTATTTTTCTTCCCTTATTACTTGCATCATTTTCTGCATGAGCCAGTCACTCATTCCTGCTCTGCTTATATTCTTAAGCTATGCTGACCACTGCAGTGTCAAACCACCTTGCAGGAAAACATGTATACATGTTGAAGACTGCCATGATTTTTGAGATAAATGGAAGTGGTAAGAGGAAGAGTAGCAGTCCATGGATGCAGCTCCAGCACTGGAGGGCAATGCTATTTATATGCCCCATGATGACAGAGCTAACACTCTTCACCTGCCCCCAAATGCCTTTGTTAGGAGCCTTACATGGGTTTTCAAGACAAGGTGGTCCTATAACCAGGATGCTTTCATTCAAGCAGAAAAATATGTAAGAACATTTTTGTTAACTGTAGACTGCATTACAGGAAACCATTATTCTAATATTAGATTTCTCAGTATCCTCATCTGTACCTTTTCTAAAATCTATGTTTATTTCTGTATTTATGATTAAGCTCCCAAAATTTTGGCACTCGCGTCAGAATTGTGCAAGATGATGCTCATTTGAGAAATGGGTGTGTTTGCTTTCCTGATTGTCTCGCATCTTAAGGTAACAGGCTAGTTTATATTTGGGTTTGGTGTCACAAATCTAGTAAGAGAAGATTAGGTCTTACAGAGACAGTGGAAGGAAGTTCATACTTTATTCCAAACAACTAAGTACTTTTTCTTCATCCTCTAAACTAGAAAGGAGTTCATGAAGTCTCTCCTTTTCTTTGCCCCATCTTGCTTTATTCCTCCAAAATTCACAACTATTTCAGACACATCACAGTTCAAAATTAAAGGATAAACATCACATAATTATCCGAAACAAGCTAATCACAGTTAATAAAACAAAATCTGATGCAAGGCTTACCTGAGCCTCAAGGAAATAACAGGTACTACAAGGAGCTCATCCAAATGAACAGTTAACAGCCTGATTCTGAACGCTCGTATTTCATGGGATAGGCTCATAATTCAATTTCTACATTTTTGTTTATTTAGCTTATCTTTCCTGCCAAAAATGCAATTATTTTTCTGAAAACGAATGCCAACCTTGTGAGCCAAAAGCCATCTATCAGTTTGTAACTCAGAAATATTTGAAGAGTTAAAAAAAGGCAAGTATTAAAATGCTGATTGAAATGTGTATGAATGGTTTGATTATTACATAGAGTCCTGGGGTATGGAGAGGGGAGCACATCCTGTTTTGTGGTTAGGAAAAGTTGGCAATCTGAATCTGACCCCCACCCTTTTTTGTGTGATCTCTGCATAATAAATCTGACATTTCAGAAGAAAGCTCCCATTCTCCTCCAACAGCCCTGTGCAGAGGAGTAAAGAAAAGTGGGTTCTCCACTCCAATTTTTCATTGGTCCTCAGGATTTCCAAAAATAATACCCTGCCCAGATGTTGAATTAGACTTTCAGTTTATTTGCAGGCAGCAGAATCAGTAGATTTCAAATTAGCTTCAGATGCTGTGAGTGAGGAAATATCACTTCCCTCCAAATTCAACATCTAAAAGTTTTTTTGTGTTTTTATGCTTATTTTTGAAAAATTATAGGCCAAGAATTAGCCAAGCTCTAAATCAATGCTCCTTTCAAGATCAAAACTTTTAAACTCAAAGAAATCCTTAATCTTGGTAAAACTTGGGCGCTAATGGTACCCAAACATTCCAGCTCAGCCCCATCTGCACTTTTTTCAATGAAGAAAAGAAAAAAAACACAAATAAGACTGTAGAAGCTAACCACTGTACTGAAAATGACAGATTATCTCAGATACAATTATGAAATAAGTCTGTAGCTTTAAGTCAGTATCAAATGAGTTGATTCTATCCAACATTACATTTAGCTTCAGAATTTAGCTTCAGAATAGTGCAAAAAAGATGGACTCTCTACCTTGGATGGTTTATCGGTGTACTTCGGCTTAAAAGAGTAGGCAGGAGAATAAAAAAAATCCCCTTCACAACAATACAAATCTCTCCACCAGGTAGGCACACCATAGTACTATAACATGGGACATGTTTGCCTCAGGAGAAGTACACTTCGTGGTTCAAACATCTGTGATTTCTTTTTAAAGTACATTCAGAGCATACAAAAACACAATTGCAGCATATTCTCAAATATCTGAATGCTTCCATTAGAACAGTTTATGTCTGGGAAATCAAGATTTAAAATAAATATTGAGCCAAATCCTAAAGCCTTTAACCTGGGCAAACTTCCATTTACCAAAGTACAACAAGAAGTCAAATTCTTCTCTTTCAAATTTAAACAGATTCATCCACAATTCTTGAATTCAGATCTGTGCATCTGGAAGACCATCTGCTGCTACAAATGGAGTACAAGTCAAATTCTAGCCCAAGACTATTTCAATACAAAGCCTCAGAGCTGCTAAGAATACAGCACCCAAACAAGAAAACAGACAGTAGATTAACACTGCAGCACTGTCATAATTTCAATGTTCCTGAACTAGCCTGTTTATTCCTATTATTAATCCCATAGGAGAAATAACAACTTGACAAAAAATACTCTTTGAAAAACTGAGACAGTAAATTTCAAAAGATGCTCTGAGTAGTGGTTTTTGCATGTTTCCATTCAATCCCTTCCACTACAAACACTCCCAGACAACCACCTCAAGTTGCTGGTTGCCAGAAAGTAGCAACTTCTCTGGTTCATAGGGAAACAAATGAGAAGTGGATGCTTCTCTCCTCCGCACCAAAGGCAGACTTGCATGGGGACACAAAACACCACAGATACAGCCAACAAACTCAGGCAGATATAAAACATGCACTGACAAGACCAGGTAGTTTTAGATAATGCAGATGTATAGCTGAAGGAAGATTCAAGAACCCCATAGTTTGTGCTACTCATGTATCTCAGGGAACTCTGGAGAAATATGTGATTATGAAGAATGAAAAATAAAGGATGTTTTTATGGAGAGGAGGGATGCAGAGCATCAAGGTTATAATAAGTAGAAATCAATTCTGCACTTAAGCTATTCCTGGAACTCTTTTTTTTTTTTCCTTTGTGTTCTTGAAACACCACCAGCAGCAACACCAAAGAAACAGAATGCAAAGAATATCCCTCTAACAAAGGTAAAAAAATAATACGTTGATACATGTACATGTGCTTGCACACATTGCAGGTTAAACCAGGCATTCTCTTGCATCAATATATTTCATGTAGTCTAACATGTTTGGATGCCTCATGTAATTAGAAACGAGGACAAATTATTAATTATGAACAGCTAGAATTTTATTATACAGTGTTTCAAACATATCTTAACCAACATTTACTGTGGGGGGGGTATCTCAATACCTGGAAATCAGAATTTGTCATATATAACATCAGGTATGATGACTGAGATATTCCTTCTAACTCTACTTTGTGATGAAAAGCAAGTTGATTTTCTCCCTGTACCCTCTGCAAACATGGGAAGAACTGTATCATGATTACACATTAACACTACTCAGTTTTTGCAGCAAGCAAGTTACTTTCATTGCTTACCATCTTGTATCAAGGTCTTGCAGCTGGGTTGAAACAACATATGCTATAATACAATCTGGAGGATGTAAGGATTGAGCACAGCGCTGTCAAAAAGGACCTGGAGGTACTGGTGGATGGCAAGCTGCACATGAACCAGCAATGTCTCCTCATAGCCCAGAAAGCCAACTGTATCCTGGGCTACATCAAAAGAAGCATGGCCAGCAGGTTGAGGGAGGTGATTCTGCCCGTCTACTCTGTGCTGGTGGGCCTCACCTGGAGTACTGCATGCAGACGTCGAGACCTCAGTACAAGAGAGACATAGCCCTGTTGGAGTATGCCCAGAGGAGTGCCACAAAAATAATCCAAGGGATGGAATACCTCTCCTGCAAGGACAGGTTGAGAGAGCTGGGGCTGTTCAGCCTGGTATAGAGAAGGCACTGAGGTGATCTTTTACTGTGAGGGTGGTGAGATACTGGAGCAGGTTGCCCAGTGATGTGGTGGATACCCTGCCCCCTAGAGACTTTCAAGGTCAGGCTGGACCAGGCTCTGGGTGATCTGATCTAGCCATGGATGTCCCTCTTCATTGCAGGTGAGTTGGACTAGATGACCTTTAAAGGTCCATTCCAACTCTAAGTTCATAGTATCATAGAATCCTTATGAAAGCTACTGGAGTTCCAAAGCAATTGTGCTTATTCCTGTCAGTTTGTTCTCTAGGAAAACAGTGACCTCAAACTACTGGATTTTCTCTTCAGAGAAATACCAAGCAAATGTCGTGATCTCAGAATGAGAGAACATAAACCTTTACAAGCATTCCAAAAACCCCAACCCCCCCCCTCAAAACCCACAAGAACTCTTTTGAGATATTTATACTGTTATTCATCATCACTACACAATACAAACTTGTGACATGGTCTGTGTAATCTTTTTCCATCATGTTATTTACATTTAAATCATGTTTTATGTGAACTGGCTCTCAGTTAAAGAGTCTGTAATAGTCCTGTGTATATATCTCTTGTGCCACTGACTCTGGATATAAGCATTTAGTTTTGGACTGCTAGAATACTAACAAAACACTGGAGGAAGTTCACAGAGTATATTGCTGGGGGAGTGAAGTTAACTATCTTTGTCAAGATTAGGAGATTAATTATATGATTAAGGAAAAGCGGAAGATTCTATAAAGACAGATGAAGGGCAGAGCACACCAAGCAGGAAGAAGCAGTCCTTTATATGCAGGATTTTGTGAACTAACTATCTGAAACAGAAAATTTTGGCCCTTTATCAACAACCCCACCTCCAAAACCAATACAAAATGCATTAGTGACACACATACCACATCTGAGAAACTGGAAATGCGTACAAGCCAATCAGCAGAAATTGCATGGAAAAGTATGACCTCCCATTTTGTATAAAATTCTGCTGGGATAGGGGTTAAAAAGGTTCACTGTTAAACAAAATCATTTGCTATAGAAAGTCTGCAAATTCAAACTTGGGAGCTCAACTTGGGCATCATGTTTAGCCACAGCACCCAAACCAACATCCAGAACAATTAGGAGTGAGAAGCCAAGGATGAGCAATGAACCTAAAGATCATTTACCTAGAGTGATATTGGGCAAAACAGAGTTGCCCAATCTCCAACATTAGTGGCAAACTTGTAAGCTAAAGGAAAAGTGGGTTTGAAAGGAAAGCCTCCCTGAACTGCATGAGTAACTCACGGCAGTGAATGTTACTCACTGGAAGAAGATAGAAGGGGCACTGTTATAGTGAACTGGCAACTCTCGATGAGGAAACTTATTTTAGAAAATTTCCCAACTAGCTCTTCTAAAGAGAAAAACTTTGTGTTTAGGAGAGTGTTCTAACAGACTTTTTCGTTGTTGTTTTCTTTCTTTTTTTTTTTTTTTTAAATCTCTGAAGTCTGAATCTGTGATTAACTAAAAAAAAACCCCAAGATAGAGCAAGTTACAATAATTCATAGAGAGGCATGTCAGATGTCACATAATGACAGATAGGTTAATCTCTGCAGGGCGTGAAATTTCAATGGCAAAATACCAGACAGCATGAACTCATACATATTATGCAATCAGCTCCTATTTTTTCTTTTTTTTTCCTTAAAAAAAAAAAAAAAGACAAGAAATGCACAAATAATTCCCAACTCTATCTAAAATAGGAGGGCTGTTCTGAAATTGATGCCTCCTGTTTTATCACGTTGGCCCACGACATCAGATGCGGCTGATGGTAGCATGGCAGTAGAGGCTCACCAATATTGTTACGCTTTGTCGTCACATGACAGATAACAGTAGGGGGCAGCCTGACAGAGTGATGTCCGACATGGAGGTGCAGATGAAGCCAAGATGTGTCACTGAATTCCTCCATGCAGAAAAAAATTGGCCCACTGACAGTCACTGATGCTTGCTGAATGTTTATGGAGATCAAACGATTACTTTTCCTTAAAATTTGCACAAAGTCTATAGTAATGCTTTCCTGAAGTTAAACATCACCTCCTGACCCTTGCCATGCACTCAAAGAAAAGTCCTGTTCCCTCTCTGGCTGCAAATCTCCCCTTGAGAGCATGTATTTTCTAAAAAGAAATCCATATATTTCATTGGCATTCTCAGTTAGAATTTGAGCTAACTCTTTAAAACGGACATGCACACATTTTGCTCTCTGAGACCTATGATTTCAGTTTAAGCCATTAGACAGATAAAGCAAATCAAAAACTCCAATCCCCAAACAGCACTGTGCACAGAGACACATTTCTCAGATACAATTACTGTTTGGGCTCATCTCTAATTTGTATTATTACTGCAATGAATATATGCATCAATACTCACCTGGGATTTGGTTTACTGAATAGAAACACGCTACTCAGAGAGAAATGCTAATAAGAAGTTTGTCTTTAGATCAATATCTGGATCCATCTTTGGATATTAAAATAAACAAGAATCTGTAGCTTCTTATTAGTATTTAATATCATATTCTGTCCTTGGCAGAAGCAGTATTAAAACCTACTGATTAGTATAGCTCCATATCTTTTTTAATGAAAATGAATTCACAGATATCTCTGCAGTTCTAAATACAATGTTGGACACATGCCTTCATATTACTATCTTCTATTCAGATTACTCTTTTACCACATTGCCATCCTCCATTTTATACCTTCTCATGTCTCTGTGAGGCTTTCCTTCATGACTACTTTTTAAACCACTGCATAATTCCAACTGCAAAAGCTAATGAAAGCGCCCTATGAATCTGACAACTTCTCTTAAGTTTTCAGCCTCCTCTTTTCATTCATCATCTCTTAGTCCTTTCTCTACATCAGTGTAAATCAAACCACACAGAAGACATGATTTGTAAATTCAAATTTTGAGGCTTGAGAAAATTACTAATAAACAAACAACAACAACAACAACAACAAAAAACCCACAACCAACCAGCCAAAAAACTCTACCTTCTTACTTCATTTCATACAACCGTTATTTCAGCTACTTCATGAATGGCAACCATTCTCATGTCTTTCTCATAACCGCCTTCACTACTTATTTCCTACACAATAGCAATTCTTTAGGTTTGCAGTAGCCTGCCTATTGCTTCAATAGCTACCAAATCGCTGAACAACTCAAGACAACTCTGCAGCTGGAGCTAAGTAACAGAACTAATGGGAAGAACTAATGAACCTGCAGGAGCCAGGTGACCTTGGGACATAGGCATAGTGCCAGCTTCCTTGCTTTTCCACTGGGAATCCACTGGCACCTTCTTGTAGCACACTAGTCCTGCCTGGCCATTTTCCATCAACTGTTCAAGTAATGGGCTTTATTGGTTTCCAGCTAAATGAAAATTCTGGTAAAAAGCCACATGTTAATTGGCTAACAACAAGCAAGCAACAAATTTTAAGATGATGTACAGAGAGAACACAGATTTAATCACACTTTCACCAAACTAGGTTTTTTTAATGATACTTTTAATAGAAAAAAAAAGATTTTTTGTTCATTTCTTTGGAAGCTGACAGTAATTTAACATAACTCCTCAAACAACACTAATCAGTTCATACCAATCTATGTGTAGTGTTCATGTAATTTAGAACACCAGAGCTGACTGAAATCATGCTGGAACAAAGAAGACTCAGCAGAGCGCCCTCCCACTGAAGCACCAATTTCTCTTTGTCATTCTAATACTCAAAACAAATATATTCAAGACATCAATAAAGTATCAGAGATTTCCCTCATTTATGTATGTTACCTTCTTTTTTTTATCCAATTGAAATTTCATTCTGGGCTGCATATTCACTACAGTGAAATAATAAAATCTTCCACTGTCTTCACATTTAGCTTAAAAAAATGTCAAGTTTCATTGTAAACAGCTTCATTTCATTTCGTGATTAGATTTCCAATGTTTCCTGAACAATGATAAAAGAAAGACATGAACAGACTTGCTACAAGTTTTATTCCAGACTAGTATTCTGGAATATTAGGAGGGAAAAAAAAAATGTGATCATAGTATTATGAAAATTCAGTACTACCTATTATGTACTTATTTACAAGACTTCCAAATCTGTTTTACAAATGGCTTCAAAGCCTGATCACAGGCAAGACAGGAAATACCAAAAATATCAATCATCATCCACAACTAAGATAATGTAAAACAGAATTTGCAAGAATACAGAGAACAGCACAAATTAATATAATTTAATCCCAAATCACTAAAATTTAGCCATATTTGGAAGTGCAAAAGTAAGATAACACTCTAAAAAACTACAACATACATGGGATTTAGTAATTAACACAATTCCAGCAGCAGCTTTTAAAACGTTTGTGTATTTTATGTAGCAAGCCAGTAAGAAAAAATGTACACTCCTCTTCTATGCTAAATTAACTAATTTTACCACGAGCTAAATCAGACATAGAAATAGTACATAGAATCACAGAATTGCTCAGGTTGGAAAAGACCTTAAAGATCATCGAGTCCGACCACAACCTAACCATACTACCCTAACTGTAACAACCCTCTGCTAAATCATGTCCCTGAGCACCACATCCAAACGGTTTTTAAACACATCCAGGGATGGTGACTGGACAATATGGATATGGACAACAAAACTCAATGCTCACATTTTGATTTGTCCCAAATGCTGTAGCAAGTTCTCACCCTAGCTCTTCCATAGCCAACATTAAGTCTACTATCACATTCACTTCAGTAATGCAGTAATTCCATTTGTACCTAATGTGCATAGTTTGTTTTAATACAGATGTAGATAGATCTACATTCAGTGCCACATTTTTGAGTGATGGGCCACTTGCTCACCTACAGATTCATAAAGGAAATGAGTTTTTATTCTGATGATCCTGAGACCTTGCTTGGTCCAGAAAGCATGGGAACAAGAGAAATACACAAAGCGTAAAAAAGAAACAGGTCAGGCTAAGTAACGGAGAGAGAAATTGGAGAGGAGAGTTATAATCTAAAAATGCTTGTATTCTGGAGAGAACATCTACTGGAATGCTTTGACTTTTTATGTCTAAGGCTATGTGATTTAAAGCGCTTTAGAGAAAACTCAGAAAAATACGTTGAAACTCCCTAGTCTACCTAAGAAGAACACATATTTAAAGTAATATAGTAAGCTAAGGAAAAAAAACATTTATAAGTCACCACATTTTTTTGTTCTATCTTCTGTCTAGTTCACAGCAATGATAAAGAAATTTACAGCTCTTAAACATAGCTTTCATTTAATTCTGTCCATCCAGTGGCATATGGTAAATTCCTGTTACTGTGGCTTATATTAAGCGGTTTGGATCACAACATCATAGCCTGTCATACTCTTTTCAAAATACTACTGTCCCATCTATCTCTTCATACCCTCTGGTTCCTGGCCATAGCCAGTTTTCTGTGGAAGACACTCACCCAATGATGGATGGTGATGCAGGCCCTGAGAAGGAATACAAGTACATCCAGACCTCTTTCCTTATCTCAGCAACCTTGACAGAAAACTTTCCAAGAAGAATGCCACATAGGTGATATCACACCTATAAAATGTATTTTGACTGGGAGAAGTTAAGAGAAACTTAACATTATCTATATTTTACTATCCATTGTATCTGAAACAGGCATGTACATGAGTTAATTTATTTTACACAGTGATCAGTACAGTTGAGATAAGGTACTATGGACTAGTTTTGAGTGGGAGTTGCAGCAAAACAGATAAGCATTTCTACCAAAGCTTGAAAAAACAAAAGCTAGATAATTGAATGATATTTACTACAACCTCAGTAATCTAACCTGTCGTATTCTCCATGATGAGATCTGTGATCTGAAAATTACAGAAGATGGCAGAAGATGGTTGAAAAAAAAAATAAAAAACAGGTAGAAAATTACATTAAATATGATTTATCATGCTCATTTTGCCAAGGTAACAGAAAACTTATAGAAAATTGATCAAAATAAACCATGTCATAAAACAATTTTTTTGCATACATTCTCACCTCATAGAAGAAAACGTGATACCCATGTAGCATTAATTGGACTCTTCATAAAACAATATTTCTTAATGCCAACAGCGTTCCCAAAACATGAAATGCAGTAATGGTTCCAGAGAGCCACTACTGCACCATGGAGTTATGCAGATCAAGCTAGTCAGAGACATTTCTTGTAGTCAGTCAGCCAGCGTGGGATCTAGCACATCTCTGTGGCTTACTTTTCAAGACTACAGACCTCTGCGAACATGAATAATTCTTCAGTATCAGACTGCTGAGTTGTCAAATTCAGACATTTTCCAACTCCCATTGAACTAATTAATTAAGACAGGAAAAAAATCCTACTTTGTATGTTCCAAGTCAGTCTGCAGAAAAGCAAAAATGAACATACTGGCCAGAACTAAGCCCTGACTTTGTTTTGCATGAGCTGAGTCTCTCATGGCACACTAGCTAAGGTCATGCTCTTCCCAAAACCAAAGCTTTCTCATATAAGGCTTGTACTTGCCCCACAAGGTTTCCTACCACATCATGAGTCTAAGCAAATTATTTATATCTGCTCCGTTACTTCTCCCTTCCAACGTATCTGTCTGAATATATAAAAAAAAAAAAAAAAAAAAAAAAGGAGTTGAAGCTCCTACCTCCACTCAGTAGTAAGAACGGGCCATCCAGAAAAACATTCACTAGTTTTGGTATCTCAATGATACAAGTACCAGTATCTTTTCAGATCTACACTCGAATGTAGCCTCGAAATGTAGAGTGCTCTCACCGGACCCACTGGTAACAGTGAGACCTTGCTAAACAGTTAAGTGCTAGGCCTACATTTTCTTGCCCTTCAACCAGAGTTAAAAAAAAAAAAAAAAGAAATAGAGAAGAAATACCATCTTTGTCACAGTATGCGTGGATGAGACGAGAAACAGAAAAGAAAAGCATCTGTGTGTTCTTCTCTGACAAATGTAAATTGAGCACATATTCAAAAAATGCCCACTGGGAGCATCAATCCTTATGCCGTGCCCATGTGCAAATATTTATCTTGTACTTTTGAGTTTATGTCACTTGTGCTTGCAAATAAGAGGCCTGAAAACAGACTGAAACACTAACAAGTAATATGTAAGCCAAAATAGTTTAGGACTGGGATGTATTTCATTCAAAACCAGAATCATAAAATACCACTTGAGTTAAGAATAACCTTTGTTAATCTGGATGACCTTACTGCAGTATTTTACAAACAGAGGAAGGACAGATTTCTGAACTACACAATACTTCAAACTGCCTTCTCACACAGCACATTTGACATAAAACCTAAACCAATCCCTCCCTTCAAAAAGCTCTCCTCTCCCTCTTTTCCTTCTTCTCCCATCTCCTCAGACACAACCCTGTACTGCTCCAACTTTACTTGTATTCATCACTTCCAGGCACTCTGGAAGGAAAACAGAATCTGGGAGGCCACATACAAGCCAAGTGGCCGCAGATGATAAATATTAAAGTATTATCTGTGGGGAAGTTACACTTGGTCTCCCTTCTCGTGTCTCACTTGAAAGAGCCAAGACTGCCACCTCTGCTTATTTTCCCTGTAAGGAAGTAGGTGTGAGCGTAGATGAAAACCAAATGATAGTGGGAAGAATAACACCTCTAAGCAAAGATCATCACGGTGACAATAGTCACACAAACACTTCTGAAGATAAATCTCCAAAAGCAAAAGCAAAATAAATAGAAACTGGAGAAGAACTTGTAGCCTCCTTTACAATGCCTACTCAGAGAGTTCCCAAACCTACAAAAGATAATTCCTCATGGCTAGAAACAGCTTGAAAGATACCTAGTAAAAAGTCTTCCTATGTACTTCCTGCTCTTCCTGCTTCCATACTCCTGCAGAAGTATGGAGGACACTGCCCATAGCAGAAAAGATATGATTTTTTTCTCAGCAGTACTTTGGACAGCACTGACACCTATGGCCGGGGACTCAAAAAATTCACTGGTTGGGCAACCTTAAAATTGCAAAAAGTTAGCAAAGAAGATGGTAAGCTGCCTTTACAGCTATAGAAAGGAGGGTTAGAAGCTCTCCTGAACTTCAGTATTGCTTGCATATTCATATGGAAAAATATACTTTTTCAGATACTGGGATACTTTTTCAGATACTGGGAACCAGCTGCCTGCAGACAAATTGCAGAGTCCAAATTAAATCTGACCAGATCCTTCTCTTTCCACATAGCCTGCCTTGGCCAAGCTTTTTTCTGTTCCCCACCATAGATGCCATCACAGCTCATCTGCTCCATTACATCCACCAACAACTACAAATTCTACACAGCAAGGCAGAAGAGAGAGAGGATTTCCACTTGGCTCCTGCTAAGACACAGGGAAAGGAACACATCTGAATTTTCATAACAGGATACACTAAAGGCATTTAGATCAGCTGGAACAGTAAATTGTCAGAGCTTTCTAACCCCAAAATCTAAGCTTGTTGGCTATTATCAATACTTAGTGGTTGCACAAGCTGTAGTCTCCTTCGGTATGGGCACAGTCTTTTGGGGCCTCCCAGATTTCAAATATCACACTCATAGTTAGACGCTAACCATTAGAAGTGTTCACATATTACTTTACCTTTGCATTTTTTAATAAATATTTAAATCAACTCTGGAAAAACAGATATGAAACATAACAGAAAGCTAGAACTTCAGTGGAGACAAGCCATTACTGCTAATAAATTATACTCTGGGTAATGTCAGATGGATGCAAGACAAAGATCTAGACACAGACATTAATCGTATTTTTCTTAATCTGTAACTTGAGTTAAAAATAAAGGGCTCACCCTTATGACTTAAAATGTTCAGCTGCACTAATACAGCTAAATGTAAAATAAATATAGATGGAAAGCAGATTTTAAAAAGTATATTAAAAGACTCAGAACTACTTTTCAAATCTCTCATGATTTCCCATGCTGACACTTCAAAAGGTTTGCAAATGCCAAAGTTTAAGTCCTTCTCTGTCCAAAACCTACCTTTTTAATATTAGCCATTAACAAAATTCATCGCAGTGTTTTGCTTTCATGGATTTTTTTGAAGAAGGTATTTCATAGTTTTCAAATGAAATACTGTAACAGATATTCACTGTCAGTTGCCTCCAGGACAGCTGGTTTTTAAAATGAATGTTATTTCAATTACAAGGTCTCTTTTTGATGACTCCTGTGAATATAAATATGTTCTGATTAACTTTACAGATCTGCATGAAGTGGAAGGATTTTTGAAATCACTACAGTGTTATCTCCATGTATCAAATGAAGTGCAGCTCTAATTAAGAATACCAGCTATAGAAGCTTAGTGAAGACCAGCAATTGTGACATCTGACACTATACTGAGATAGCACAGGAACTATCTGATAATGTAGCACAGGAGCCTTACTGATAATCAATGTAATAAAAGTAACCTGAAGAAAAAATGTCGATGATGAATTATAAATGTTATTAATAATTTCAACTCATTCAGTCTTCTAGATTTGATTATTTTCAAAGACAGTTTGGACAATTTCTGTACAATAACAGCAGAGAGAACATACCTCAGTTTAATAAATACCTTAACACAAAGAAAAGCTCTAATGAGTGCCCTGAAATTAAGACTACAAATGAAAGCAGTATTTCCACCTGTTCATAAAACTATATATAATGTTTATAGTCTCACATTACAAATTATTTGCATGCTGAGTATTGTAACTGCCTTGCTTCACAGGTGATAGTTTACCTACTTCCTAAAGCTATCTTTATATTTTATATGCAACTGTTGTTCACAGAATCATTAAGGTTTTAAAAGACCACTATGACACTATCTAGTCCAACCATCAGCCCATCACCATCCTGCCCACCAACCATACCCCTCAGTATCACATCCACATGTTTCTCAAACACTGAATGGCCTGTGCCGCTGCGTCACCACTCCTTCTGAGAAGAATTTTTTCCTAATATCCAACCTGAACCTCTCCGGCACAACTTGAGGTCATTACCTCTTCTCCTGTCATGTTCTTTAGAATAACATAACCTTGTAGTTTTAAAGCCTTTATACCTCACTCCCAGCAATAATTTGCCCAAAGACATAGAACAGCGAATCATTCAAAACTAACTGCAAGATGATGGGCCACTCACTGTAAGAAAGACATCGAGGCCCTGGAGCATGTTCAAAGAAGGGCAGCAAAGCAGGTGAGGGATCTGGAGCACAGGCCTTATGAGGAGCCACTGAAGGAGCTGGGATTGTTCAGGCTGGAGAAGAGGAGGTTCAGGGGAGACTTTATTGCTCTCTATAACTACTTGAAGGGAGATTGTAGTGAGCTGGGGGTCAGCCTCTTCTCTCGTGTGACTAGTGATAGGACTAGAGGGAATGGCTTCAAGCTGCGCCAAGGAAGGTTCAGGCTGGACGTTAGGAAATACTACTTCTCTGAAAGGGTGGTCAGGCACTGGAATGGTCTGCCCAGAGAGGTGGTGGAGTCACCGACCCTGGAGGTGTTCAAGGAATATTTGGACATTGTGTTGAGGGACATGGTTTAGTGAGAACTGTTGGTGATGGGTGGATGGTTGGACTGGGTGATCCTGCGGGTCTTTTCCAACCTTAGCGATTCTATGATTCTATGAAAAAGTAGCAAGGCCTCCTTTAGAAGAAATTACACACAATCCTCTGATTATCTTGCACTGAAAAACTAACCCTTTTGATATCCAATGAAAGCTTTAAAGACAAATAAGTTTGAGGATTCAAAGAAGATATTAAAGGACTGGGGAAGAGAGAAGAGGATAACATTGCTTTGCAAAGTTCACTGTTAAGCTCAGTGTCAGTGGACAGGTCACAATGTTTCTTCTGCCCGTACTATACTAATGTAAGTGACCTGGGAGTTACTGCAGGCACTGAAAAAAGGCCCTCCTCACCTCAATCCCTATTCACTGCCTGAAAAGAGGATGGTGAACCATTTTGGGAAGCAGGAGTCTGCAAACTGCAAGATGAAAGAGAAGGTCCGTGAGCATGGCAGGAGTTTTTGCTATCAAATTATCACTGCCTATCAGGAAAGTGTTACTGATGCTCTGTAAGACAGCTGAAGCCCAGGCCATTGCCTTGTTCTGTAATGCACTAAACACATAATTTCAGTCACAGCAAGTGGAGCCTGCTTGTAATTAAACTAACATCTGTTGATACTTAATCCATTTATTCAACTCCTAATACATGCACGCTTTTTGCATTTAATCTCTTATCCATGAGGATGTTCCTTGACCTGTTCTTTGGCATTAGGCAATTCAGTGTTGACTCATCGTAAGTATAACCTTAGGCCCCCTGTGTTTTGGAAGTGAGTACTTGCTCTGGGATTAGTAGTTCTCAGTTTATCAAATGGCACAAAGCTACAGCAGTTCACTACACTTGTCAATCTTTTATCAGATGCCCTGTTTTGAGTAGAAATATTGCATGCTTCCCCTCGCCTTCACAAATCATATTTCCTGACCTCCCGTGCTAATAAAAGCATCTAAATTTAAACTGACAAGCACATATATGTGCATCCTGTACCCAGCAGCACATCAGCAAATTATTACACATGCAGAGTTTGAAGGGGATAGAGAAAAACTCCGCAGGGATTTTCTCAAATTTTATATTCATTTCTGATGAGGATTTCTATCCTGAACATCCTCCTATAAACACATTGACCAGAGGACTTTTTCACGTATGTTTTGTTGGGGCAGTTTTTTTGTAGGGTGGTGAGATACTATGTAAAATGAGAAAAGATGCTATGTAAAACGAGAAAAGATTACAACAACGGCGATTTAGGCAGTTTATGATGCACAAATTCTGTCACCAAAACAAGAGTAATTAATACTAACTCAAGATGAATACAGATTTTGTAAAATAAGCAAAAGATTTCTGGAATTCTTGGACAGTAGCTCTCAGAACATTATTGCCCACACTCTTGCCCTGTTTCTGAAATGAAATGAATAGGATATAACATGTCCACTGTAATTGCTGATGAGATTATATACATCAGGAACTATGAAAAATGCACTTCATAAATAACTAAGTTGAAATCAGAGAATGCTTAAAATCAGGGACAATTACTTGGAAGATCTTGACCTCAAAGACGTGTCCCATTTTTGTACTTAAATAAAAGTGACAACAACTCAATTGCTTTTTCTTTTATCTTTTTCTTCTCTTTCTTTATAAAATGCCTTCAGTGCCTCTCCCAGTATAAGGACTGTGGTCACAGGCCCACAGAGAACAGTAAGAACAGGTGGGAATGCATTTGGAAGAATTTCTAGAATAACTGCACCTGCAAATAGCACACTGAAAATAAACATATGCTAATTCAGATTTACTCTACTCCCCCTCCAGAAATAATAAGGTAATATATTCATGGTACATTCACGTTGCGTTTCCTAGTATGCAGTTGAAGATTATGGGAAATTTTATGGGTAATTATGGTTTGGAAGTTCCATATCAATATGAAGTTTGTTTGATCATAGAGCACATGTGTAAAAATCTGAAGGCTTTCTTCATAGGGGGGAAAAAAAAAAAAAAGAAAGAAATTCCACAACGTGAGTTTTCAAGTGCTTGTCAGAACTGTACCCATAAAATTTTACACGAAATTTCTGCAGTCGCTTGTCAGAAACGTACGGCAAATACAACTTCGAAGGAGATCACAACTCCACATGATTGTGACAAATGACACGCGTGCAAGTAAGGCACAGGCAGAAGAAGGCTGTTCATGTTATCTATAAAGTTTACTGGAATTTAAAGACACAACATTTAACCGAGAGCCAACACCACAACTGTGGGAACACTTCGGTGTGGTCCAAGCAAAACTCTGGAAGACATGCAGAGGATCACACAGTACCCACACTACCACTGCATCACTTTTCAATGCATTAAATCCACAGACAGGAAAGCTATACCCACCCACTGGCTTCCCTGTATCAGCCATGACACCACAGAATTTATCTATCTAGCATTCAAAACATGAGTAAAATTAGTTTCGCTCCCACAAAGGCAGAGTTTAGGCCCTTTTACTTTGTAAAGCAAATAATTATTCAGGGAGAGTCTGGGTGGGAGCAAACGTATTTTTAAGAACAATTAAAAGTACTTTTGCATCCTCCAATATATGGCTGCAGTCAGCTGCCATGTGCAAGCTGCATTCATTTTTCATACCTGTTGACATCAAACTTTCCTATAGCTATTTGATAGCTGACCAACAGAGTATTTTCACATTGTTGCTTATGCAGGTGATTTAAGAACATAAATTTCAGGTTCACGTGATTGAAAGACAAAGCTCTGAATCCACAGTGAAATGGATTTTTTTCACAATGCCAGCCTAAATACAAAAAATTACTAAATATATATATATATATATATATAAAGAAATGACTTCTTAATCAAAAGTATTTACTTTTAAATTCATACACTCATACAAATTTTTTGCTGTTGAACGGTAAAGAGTGAAGCAGATTCACACCTTGAAGTTTAAAGTACTAGCAAACATTACTGTATCTATAAACAGAATTACCAGAGCCATCAGTAATGTGCCTGCATGGGCACAGTGTAGCACAGGGCTCAACTAAAGTAAAGTCTAGTTATACAGTAACTAAGAGTATCTGCATTTGGCAGGTTTGAATTAAAAAAATAGGAATTTAAGAAGTCTTGTTTAAGGACAGCTCTGCTCTGTTAATATGGTTGTACAGACCAGCTCTTATTTACAAATCTCAAGTCTTGTCAAAAATATATATATATATATTAATATCCATAGCATTTTCTTCCAAATGTTTCTCTTATCTCTTTCTTTAATTCTGTGAAAAACCATATAAAATTTATATCTATGTCATAAAAGCTACCTCTTGCATAGGATACCAACCTCAAGAAACCAAATACACTGGACAGAAATTATACTGAACATATGAAACAAGAAAATAAAATCCTATCTGCTAATTCATTCTCCACCAAAGAAAATACATTAAAGAAAAGTTAATATTGGGAATATTTAGGAAACAATATTTTAGACTAGTTAACATGGTTTGTTAGGTTTACTTTAAAACTCCCCACCTAAGTACCATGGCTGGAGCTCTCGCAGCACCAAGAACATGGATTTCATAGAATCATAGAATGGCTTGGGTTGGAAGGGACCTCAAGGATCATCAAAATCCAACCCCCCTACTGCAGGCGTTGCCACCAACCTCCATAACTAGTACTAGACCAGGATGCCCAGGGTCCCATCCAACCTGGTCATGAACACCTCCAGTGAGAGAACATCCACAGCCTCTCTGGGCAGCCTGTTCCAGCACATCATCACTCTCTCTGTGAAGAATTTCCCCCGACATCCAAAACTGCTTTGCAGTAACTCTATGCACATAGAGGAAACTCAAACCTGCTCAGCTTTTCAAGTCAAATTCTGTTTTCTGCTCCTGAATGATAATCAATGAAGTGAAGTTAGAGCCAAGCGAAATTGCAGCTTGACGCTCAGCCATTACTGCTCTTGGGGTGGGAAATGCTATAAAAGGGACCGTGGCTGCCCAGGCAGAATATTTCAAATATTTCACCTTGTTCTCAAGCAACCTTTTGGTTGACTTTGAAGCAACCAATCTTCACTGAGAAATCCTACATAAGTAGGACCCCTCTGTGCTTTATTGCAGGAGGGAAACCTCACCTGCTTCACACAAAAGAGATATAAGTCTGGATGAGAACTCTCCCTAACTATGTCTTTAATTGTTAATGTCGCTAGGAAGGTTTTCTCTTCAGGTGGTTTTCCCAGGTAATTTGTTCATGCCACCTGTCAGCAGCTCCTACCACTTCTGAATGGCAGGGTAAGCTGTTAGTACATGGAGGTGCACAGCTGCTGATGCTACCTTTGTTTTCATTGCCCCTGGAGGAAATGAGAGCATGTCAGCTTCACAATGCAGCAGGTCAGCAATGACAGCAAGTAAATAGCCTGCAGAATGTAAGAGCTACACATCTGACAGCTCCACTAGCGTTATTCAGCAGGTCTGCAGCAATATATTTTACTAGTATTTTTACTGCCATCGTGATAATTTAAGCCTGGTGAAAAGCTCCTCTGGCCAAAAGGAGGAGATAGGGAGGAATTAGCTCCGCTCAGTGACTACACAAATTTAAAGAAAATAGCATCACCAGCTGGGGAAAAAAAAATATCTGGGTGGAGACCTCCTATAAAGATCTTAATTTGGGACATAAAAAACAACAAAATAATAAAGATCTATATAGTTGCATACAATGGGTAAAAAAAAAAAAAAAAAAAGTTTAATCTGTTCATACCAAGAGGTCAAACAACCTCTATCCCCAGTACTGGAAGAATTAACAAGTGCAGCTCAACTAGTAGCAAACAGTTCTTCAATCGGAAGAGGTAGCATAAGAAGAGAAACAAATGCATATGAAAAAAAGAAAAAAGAATGTTGTAATGTTGTCAGCCTTTTAGGGATTCAATGTAAAGCCTTACAGAAGTTTTGAAGGGAAGAAAAAGACACAAAGTTAGAAAGCTCAACTGCAGGCTTACATAGCAAGACCTACATAACACTGCTCTTAACCAGCCTAGACAACTGTAGTTAAGTCTTTGGTATTATTTCATCTTCAGTCAAGTGGTTGATAATTCATTCCCCATGTAATTTATTCAAACAAGGATTAAAAGTGTAAAATGGAAGTGCCCGGAGTAGTGCTGGAAATACTTTCCAGCTGCGGAAAGGTTATTAGCAGAGTTCCTCAAGGACAGATCTTGGCATGGATCTTACTACCTTTTTTAGTTGACTTGGCCATTCAAAGCATGAATGATATCGAAGCTTGCTAATAACACAGCACAGTCAACATAAAGAAAACAGCCTTCCAGAACTGTGTGATAACAAGGAAAAAAACAGAAAAGGGATAACATCTAGTAATATCAAAAAAGAATGTCTGCATGCTTAATGGCAAAACAAGCTGGTGTACATGGTAGTTAAGTGGCTATAAACAACAGCATTTGCTCTAATAGTAGAGCAAATGACACCAGTATGACATAGCTACACTGGAAGAGAGAACATACTAGCAGATAACTTCACTGCTGCAGGAGATAGGAATGCCATTATGTCAACTACCAGTAGAATCCCTCCAGATGTGTACATGACTTGGGTTATTCTTCCTCAACCCAGAGTAAGGCAGAGGACAAGAAGACTTGCAGAACCAACAAAGAGCTCAAATTTTTTTGTCAAGCAAAGGATGGAGAGGCAACACCGGGTGTCTGTTAACACATAACAGGCAGAAGAGTGAAGATGTGAGTAAACGTGGAACAAAAGTTATTTATGCTATAGGAATATTTTTGCACAGCAATAAAAAAGGCACAAGTTAGCTCTGAATAAATTTTCATTAGAAACTAGCAGGATTTGACCAATGCAAGGGTGATGGGAAGGCCCAGAAAAGCATTCCCAAGGAACTTGGGAGAAGCGCACACTAAAGTTTGATTTTAAAGTGTGGAGACCACATGTTGCCTCAGTCTGCATTGGCTGAACACATAACAGAAGGGCCCTAAAGGAATCAGTTTTGTGCCTGGTCTAGACTGCACAAGGAAGCATGGTCACAAAGTACATCTTAAGTGCAGAGATGATACACAAGCTAACATAAAAAACAGAAGTCACACTTCAGAGAACAGGAGAGAAAAAGAGCTTTCCTTTTGTATTTCTTTGTTGTTTTGTTTGTTTGTTTGTTTGTTTTTTGGTTTGTTTTGGTTTTTGGCTATAAGATGTTCTGATGTTTTACCATGTCAGATTCTCTCTCGAAGAGTACCAGGTTATTGTCGCTTTGTTTACAGCTCCTCTGCTTGCTGTAGTTCCTGGCAGTTCATGCATTTTTCATAGCTCTCTGTTTCTTGTTAAAACATACTGTATTCCTTGGAGACACAACAAAAAAGGGCACTTAGTTGTGGCTAGCATTTTGCAAATTTATCTTAACAACAGAAGCAGTAGCAAGGATGGCACCTTCCGAAAGTCTGGCAAAACTACAACGTATTTGTGATGAAGGAAACATGACAGTTCAACAGCATTCCAAAAGAATGGCTATAAAGCACGATTTTCAATGCCTAACCACTGAGACATTGGTAACACAAATGTACAAGTTTTTAAAATTTATTGTGCAAAAAAAAACATGCAATCAGTTTAATGCAAATCCACTAAAACAGGTTAACAAGCAAAACCAGTTACTATGCACCAGTAAATGCACACCCATAGTTCTGGCCTGAAAATTGATTTAAATATACAAACCTGATATTTTCACAAGCAAGAATCAAAAAAGAAAAAAAAAAGAAAAAAGAAAAAGGATAATACAGATAAACTCCACTGTTTCTTATAAATCTTTCCTAAACAAGCAAATTTGAAGATGCGTTATTCCATTTACATAAATCCTTATCTTTCAAAGCTTTGTTCTTCCTTTCCCTCTGCCACATTTATTGACTCGCCCTCTACACTCATATTCATATTCCCCCATTAGCTTCAGCATTAACTTACCTCATCCTCCAAGCACTTCTGGTCCCTGACTACACACCCTCCGAGCAGTGACAAAATTCTTCTTTCCTTTCTCAGGTTTCAGCCTTCTCCATCAGAAAAAACGGAATAACTACTGGTGAATCTACTGTCAGATACCCTTGATCAAATTGGAATGATTAAGATACACCATTTGGAACTTACAAAAAAATTAAAGTCATTCCTTTTTCACTGCTCAGCCGTTTGGTTTCAACACGAGTTCAATTTGAGGTTTTGCATGTTTCGCATCAGAGCAACATGTTTAGGTAAAACTGTTCTAATGAGCCTACGCTAACATTCATAGCACTTATGAGAAAACAGTTACAAAGAAAGAAGGAAAAAAATCCAGCAGTTTGTAAAAAAAACATGCAGCTTCCCAGTAGACAAAATGCTAAGGAGTCCCAAGAGTATTGCAGCCCTAGCTGCAACAGTTCATGTCATTTCAGTACTTCACAATTGTCAAGATAAACATGTCCAAGTTTTCAAAAACAGTAACATAAAAGACACTCAAAGGAAATAAATGTTTAAAAATCTTGTGGTTTTTCTTCCTCCCTGAGATCACCGAAAAAAATCCACTTTAATTTCTGTCTTAGTAAGTTCCTATTTTAAAAAAGTAGAAGTAAAAAGACAAATTCAAGTTACAATTCTGATTTTTGTTCTTTAGGAATCCACGGATAGGAAGTGAAAGAGGAGAGTTAAAGAGACAAGTAACTTCTTTCCTTCTGAGCAAAAAAAAAAAATACAAAAAAGGGAATATAAATGAATACGTTTCCAATTTAAAAAAAATGAAATAATACAAGAATCAAAGCTTTAGGGACATAAATGAGTTTTCTAAAACTCAAACTCAAATAGCGATATCACGAAACACAGAAAAAATGCCTTTGCATTTACTCTTTCAGTGTATGACAGAACTGCTTAATGATTTTTACATGTCTCCTGGAAGAGGAAAATTAAAGATTTAATTGCAGCACTAGCATAATAAGGTCATAACCCAATGAGATATGAGATGATTAAGATAATATTTCCAAGAAAAATCAAATTTCCTGAAAAATAGAAGAATGTAGTTAATTTATGAGAAGTATCTCAGTGTGGTCATGACTTTTGTGTAAGCCTGTTACAAAACATAAGGAAAATCATATTTCTGCTAAAGCAAAAAGACTAGATGCATCAGAGGCATAAGACATAACTGAGTAGACCTTCCACACAAGGCAAGCAAACCCCAAAATATCATTACTGGCTGCCTGTGGTTGATAAGACTGCCCTTGACTTTAACAAACCAGAGACCCACTGACTCATTAAAGAAGAATTTGACTCACTGGCTGACTGCCTAATTCAGAGCTTGCTGCATCCAGAAACCTTGGGTTCACTGTGAAATACACTTAAAACATAAGACTGGGACTTCCTTAACTGGCAAACCATGATAACCCAACCAGTTGCCATGCCTGAGTGATGCGGAGCCAGGGTCTCCCTCTGCTGAGGATGTGGCAGGGGCTACTCCAGGAGCACCAAGGACCCGGAGCTGGGGGAGGACAGTGAGCCCTCATCTCTGCTGGGGAGATGGACACTCACATCATCTTCACAAATACTCAGCCTTGGGCACCAAGACCTTCCATCCATGGAGAGACCACCATCCTTGCTGGTAACAGTCCTCCAGCCCCTAACTGCCCAAGTGCACACAGTGCTGGGACCACTTCTCAGGGACATGGAGATCACAAGGTGGTCGGTTGGGAGGCTGTTTGGCCTTGCTTTTAATGCCACCACTCCCATAGCCACCTACCCCACTGCTTTGATCAAAATTTGAGAGACCAGTCCTAGACCACCTGAGCTGCTACCCCAGCCCTCTACCATTCAGCACAGAGAGAGCAGATGTCAAGCGATAGGGACAGCAGTAGTAATGTAGGCCACCAAGAATCTCAAAAATCCCCATGAACCACAGACCCAATAATGACATGGAATGAAGAAAAGAACAGAAATAGGGATAGGGAAGGAAACCATAATTAGGAATAATTTTATAATTTTCAGGGAGAAACAGAACCATACACTAGCACAATGTAAACCTTTTTTCTCTTTCCTTTTTTCCCTTTGAAAAATAATTAAGGAAGCCGAATCAGTCAAAGGATGTTGGTGTCTAGATGCTGATGTTTCACAAAACCAAATAACTGCCTCCAGAGTAACAATCATTTACGTTGGGAGGGCGAGTGGAATCTGAATTCTATCCTCAGCGATTTTCAGACATGTGTGCTCCCCTCCCTGCTCCTGGCAGCACCTCCTCACATTTGTCACTTTGGACTTGGATGCCCAGTTGCCTCAAATCCAGCCCAGTAAGCCTAGCCTTTGTCTCTTCTAGATTTCCATTGCTGTTCTGTCTGCCAGTTGATTTAGATGCATCTTTGGTTCTCAATTTCTGAAACCCTTATGCTATATCCAGTCCTGTCACCTCTTTCCATATCACCTTGAGGGTTCACCCATTCTTGCTGGCCACCAGCAAGAATCCTTTGATCCTGCAGATCAGTCTCCCAGCTTGTCTTGTTGGTTCTCTTCTTTATTTCCTACCTATTTCCAAACATCACTCTTCTCTTTAAACTCATCTACTCATTTTCTTGATCTTTAGAAACCAGCCAGTCAATTCTTCACTCCTTTCTACCTTTCACTTCCCAATCGTTTTACTTCCTACCCCATCTCTCGCTATACTTTTTCCTCATACTCATTCTTTGTACTATCACTTTTCATTCTCCATTTGCCTTCTTTCCGGCTCTTTGCTTAACTGCCCTGATTTGCCTGCCTCCAAGTCCTTCATAAAATGAGCTTAAACTACTCTGAAATATATGATCTAATTACAATCACGTTATTATATAATTATCTTCCTCATTAATGATTCTCTCCTGTGACAACATTCAGTAGGTCAGAAAATTACACTCCATTTGAATTTTTTCAAACATAACTCAATTTGCTTCCAGAGAAGGTGACTGTTTTTCTGGAGTGACAGCAATACAATCACCATAACCTTTTGCTTTTGAAAAAAAATGCCATGGCTCAGAAGCAGACCAGCTCCCACACAAAGGCATATGGTTTCTAAAGGAGAAAGGAGAGACACCATCAAAGCTACAGCTTTACACAAGCATTTATTCTTCTAAAATCTGTCCAAAACAATGCTCATCCATGTTGGTTTATATTAATAGCAGGGAGGGGGCATCCACAACCTCACTGGGCAACCAATTCCAATGTCACACCACCCTCATAGTGAAGAATTTCTTCCTAATATCTAGTCTGAATCTACCCTCACCCAGTTTAAAGCCATTTCCCCTCATCCACTCACTACCTGCCCTTATAAAATATCCCTTCCCAGCTTTCCTGTAGGCCCCCTTCAGGTACTAGAAAGCCACCATAATGTCCCCTTGGAGCCTTCTCTTCTCCATGTCCTTCCAACAAATACTGGGTTGCCTGAAGTGCCCCATGAGGACCAAGTTTTGTGAATGCAAAGCTGCTCTTATCTATTTACAGAGATCCTCATCCACTCGGTGTTCCTGGCAAGGTGAACTAAAATGATTAACTTCTGTACACATGAAGAGAAATCATGTAAAACACTTATGAACACGTTACTGTACACTAACATCCACCACAGAAAACTGGCTGCAGGTCAGGAGGCACTGGTCCTACTTATTCAATCTCTTCAGACAAAGTCGAGTAATCATGTTTCCTCATGGATGTCAAAAAGATCAAACAGATTTTGTTCCACAAACAGGAGCGTCTTCCAGGGCACACAATGCTAGAAGGATACAAAATATCTGCATCTCTATTTCTCGGAACCAAATTACCTACTATTTCACCACGGAAAACTCTCTGAAATATTTTAACAGACAAAATCATTCACGAGTTGATAAAAGAGAGATCTTTGAAGAGAAACACACTCTCCATTCCACAGTCATTCTCAAGAATACTGAAGAATTCTCAAGAATACTCAAGAATTCTCAAGTAGACACTGAAGGATTGGGCAGATACAATGCCCAATGGCACTGGTGGAAGATGCAGCAGACACGTGATTCAGCTGGTGGTTATTTTCTACGTGTGTTATTATCAGTACACAGGTCTTAGTCATGTGTACCTAATGAATACCTTTACTAGATTGTTAATTTCACATTGTGTTTCATATTTATACCTAATTCATAAAATTAAGTTTTCACATATTATTTTTTCTTGTAGTCCTAATCCCAGTTTCAGATTTTTCTGGGTGGATTAAAAGTAATTACTTTAAAATTATCACAATTACATCAACATACCTAAGAAACATGCTTAGGGCTAGGTCTCACATGCTCACATACACACTGGAACAGGTTGCACAGAGAAGCTGTGGATGCCCCATCCCTGGAGGCATTCAAGGCCAGGCTGGATGTGGCTCTGGGCAGCCTGATCTAGTGGTTGGTGACCCTGCACATAGCAAGGGGGTTGAAACTTGATGATCATTGTGGTCCTTTTCAACCCAGGCCATTCTATGATTCTATGATTCTCCACTGCCTGTTAAATAGAGAGAACTCTGAATTCTTTTACAAGAGTATCATTTAAATTATTAGGATATGGATGTTTGTTATTAAATATCCAGTAATTCGGACATAAAGAAACCTCATTCATTGCATCTTTACTACAAAAATTTTTAAATCATAAGACAGTTTAAGTAGTACTACTCACTTATATTTGACTAACACCGTTTCAGTAAAAAATAAAACCAATGGGTACTATGGGATGCTGGCCACTTAAAATGATAGATCAATGCAAGATACAAAGATTCAAAAACTACAAGGGCAAGGCTTTCATAACACTTTTTATTTTGTTACTCCCACCTTACTAGAAATGGATTGTTTAGAGGCAATCTAAATATATAATTAGCTTCACTATCCTAAAATGCAGAACTGATAGACTGCAATGAACTGAAGTGAACTACAATGAGAGATGCAATCTTCACGTGGCTAATTTAAAAAAAAAAAAAAAAAGACATAAAGGAAAGTGCAAAGGAGGATATTAAATGATGGAGGCAATTGACTTAGGTTTTTGTTCAGAACACGCAACATCCCTGAGGGCCATGAATCTGTTATTGTGGATAGAACCAGACAAAAACAGAAGAAGAAAAAATAAAAAACAATTTAAAAAAAACCACACACACAAAAAAAAAACACGCTAGCTGTGAAGGTTATTTTGCCAGTCAAAGGAATATTTTTAACTTGTTTGTAAGGAAAGCCAATAATCCAGCTTGTAGCAGCAGCCCTTTGAAGGACGTTTTCTACCAGAATTTTGTTAAAAACCAACATCTAACAAACAACTTCACTCTAAAATGCTACAACAGCTTTACAAACAATAGATAGTATCTCTTCCCACAGTTTTGGTTAAACACTTAATGAAAGACACTTTCCTTTTCTTGTGCTCAACGCTGCCCTTCCAATATCTCCATCTCCACTGTGCACACTCATGACATCATTAATTTGTTAACATCTTGCACTAACCACAGACCACTACTGTTGACTTTAAAGCTGAATATCAGATATTTCTTATTCTAAGCGCAAAAAACAACCTAATTAGATACACAGATTCCTCAGGAATGAAGAGAATGGCAAGCTGATGATAAGTCATCTCAAGTCACCACAGAAACAAAAACAGTTCCCTTATAATTTTGTTTTGCATTTTCCTCTGATTTACTCAACTTTATCAAGAAGGAATAGCATGCTAAGTGTTACCTAATTCACAGACTGAAGATGCTTTCCTTCCCAAGTAACCTTCTGGCATTGGCAGCATTTTTTCTTGGACAACTGACTATGGGATGATTACTTTTAAAAAGAAAAAATAATAATTAAAACAAAAACAAAAACAAAAAAACAACACATCTGTAGTGTACATTAAAGAGTCTGCCAGCCTGATAGGTGATGTTTTAAAATCAATCAGGCAATCTTATGTGTACCAATCCTGGATATCAAAATCAAACAGCATATCTTTGATTTACCTTACCGCCTTGAGTAGAAATTCAAGTTTGTTAAATGCTATTAACGAGCATGCTCTTTCTGCCAGCTAACCAAGTTTAGACTCACTCCTTACACACAGACATGGGGGGCAAATGGGAAACTCATCAGGTCTGATTTGCAGAAATGATGGGCTCCTCAGGCAAGCATGATTCAGTAAATTATATGGAGTCGGGCAATTCTGAGAGTCGGGAGCACCTTCTACAGCTTTGTCTACTACTGCATGCTAGAATAGGCACAAATGCCACTTAACTAGAATATAAGAAACACACTTTTGGTTACACAGTTGTTATGATATTCTAAAGCTAAAATTACCATTATTTCTGCAACACTTTTTAAAACACACTCTATCTTGATACTTCTCAGTATATACAACTTTAAAAATGTTTTCTAGTTAGGAGAGAAAGTGTTCTTGCAATAAAACAACATGATTACAAATGGATGAAATAAATACGTCACCAAAGAAGTACTTGACTTTGTTGCTGATGCAATGAAATCCTCAGCTGAAATAGTATGCATTTTATTTCTAATGTTGTGGAGGTGACTACTTACCTTTTAACAAAAAGGAAGGAGCAACAGATGCAGGCAGTGAAAAATGTAAATACTAAGCTACAAGGTAGCGTGAGGATGTTTCCCACAATTACGGTAGTTAACAGCATAAATAGCCCTCAGGAAAGTCATCTGGGCTGCTACAAGTATACCACATCAATTATTGTTCTCCATATTAAAATTGTCTGTTACCTAAGGGCAGAACAGCAGAAGAGCCAGCTGCATGCAACCTGCAGTAGCAGTAACTTGCCTTTTACCAATGAAAGGTTAGCTATGCTACATGTAATGAACAGTTCCAACATCTATATGGTTAAACTGCAACTTCTCCCACACTTCTTCTGAAATGAAAGAGATCAGGGAGGAGGATTTCCAACATATACTAGATGAATCCTCTAAAGACAGCAGAGTTAGCTAAACTGCAGTCAAATAAATAAATAAACCTTGCGGTTTTCAGGCAAATGTTTGGCAGCAATTCATTCTTCTGAACCTATAAGCCCAATACGACAGGTTCTTTGAATGACTAGCACCAAGTATTTCATATATCCAAAGTGCAAGCCAGCTTCTCAAATACTTGCTTCAAAATTGCAACCCAACAGGAAAATAACTACTGCTAGAAGTAATTTGTCAATCCTACATAAGATGGAGATCATCTAGGAGAAAAGAATGCAACACAGAAACATTCAGAACAGATTTTTTCCTGTGGTTTTGAAACAAATTAGCTGTCAGTGATTTGTAGAATAACAAGAAATACTGACTAATTAAAAATACTAAAGTATGTGAGCATGATTTCTAGAAAAATCATGCCAATAATTTACTGGCTAGTTAGCTCCTTTCATTCTGCCAGCAATGGACAGTTCTAGAAATTAAGAAGAAATGGTGTAGGCCCATTAATTTATCATTTTGTTCATTACAAATCAGTGACAGATGACTGTGCCAACGTTGCAGAATAACATTCATTAATAATCAGCACTCCCAGCTAAGAAACATATGTTCAAGCTTTTTGAGCCACTAGATGCATATTGTATGTGTTAAGAAATGGCAAATTATGTCTTACAGATAGTAGTTGTGATTATATGCCTTTTTTTAAATTTATTTTTAAAACCAAGAGTGAAAATTGGGACTTTGAGATTTGAGGTACCACTGAGCCTACAGAAAGACAGGAAACTGTTCCTCACAGCAGTATTTCCATGACCTGCTGCTATACAGTTTGAAAACAAAATCCAAAAGCCAGAACCAAGACAGCTTTCAGAGCATGCTTGGGCATCTACTTCCATGGGAGCAGAGACAGTCTAGGACTTACTGTAAAGGCTAAATAATTTAGTCCTTAAATCAAAAATGAGACAGAAAAATTCCTACGAGTTCTCTCTGAGTACAAATGCTCTCTGTTCAGATGTAATACCCAACACCAGTCTTTTTTTACTTATGATCCTTTGATCTAAGCTTTGAAGTTGTTATGTTTTGTATTTCTTTTAGGAAGCAATAAAAATGGCCACTATATACTCACTTCTTCTTATACTGAAGGAGGCAAAACATTTTTGGATGAGATTTGACCTTCAGCATTCAACTTTAGCTGCCAGGCTCTACCAACAGCAGCACATACAAAGGAAGTGATTATTCCCCTCTACTAAGCCTTTATTAAACCACACCAGGAGTGAGCGAGATCACACGGCATGTGTGGGATAACCAGGGGATCAGGACTTGCTAGCACGGGTTCACAAAGGGCAGGTCCTGCTTGACCAATCCAGATGGCCAAGAAGACCAACGGTATCCTGCCTTGTATCAGAACCAGTGTAGTCAGCAGGAGCAGGGAAGTGATCGTCACCTTGTACTCCACACTGGTGAGGCCGTACCTTGAGTACTGTGTTCAGTTTTTGGCCTGTCATTTCAAGAAAGACATTGAGGCCCTGGAAGGTGTCCAGAGGAGGGCAATTAAACTGTGAAGTGTCTGGAGCACAGGTCTTATGAGAAGCAGCTGAGGGAACTGGGATTGTTAATCTGGAGAAGAGGAGGATGAAGGGAGACCTTATTGCTCTCTACAACTCCCTGAAATGAGGCTGTGGAGTGGCAGGTTCTGCCTCTTCTACTGTGTAACTTGTGACAGGACAAGAGGGAATGAACTCAAGTTGTTCCAGGAGAGATTCAGATCAGATATTAGGAAAAATTTCTTCTCTGAAAGAGTGGTCAGGTGCTGGAATGAGCTGCCCAGGGAGGTGGTTGAGTCACCATCCCTGGAGGTGTTCAAGAAATGTTTAGATGAGGGATGCTGTTTAGTGGGGAAATATTGGTAGTAGGTGGATAGTTGGACTAGATGATCTTGGAAGTCTTTTCCAACCTTGATGATTTTATGCTTCTACAGAGTACCTCACCTAATTTTGGCCTGCGCCAGGACAAGGAATATGCTGACAAACTAACAAATACATGGAGGGAAGCCCCCAAGACAGTCAGAGCTAGACTTCAAAGCTCTTTGAAAAGAAGCTGCAGGACCGGTGCTCATTCATACCAGAGACAAGACAACTTTCGGGCACCTCGCAGCAATCCCCCAACACCGATGGAAGGCTATAGAGATGATGGAGCCAGGCACTTTGCTAAGGTATATACTGAGAGGCAATGACCATAAACTGAAGTCAGGAGGCTGTGAGGCTATAAGGAGGAAAAAAAAAAAAAAAAAGATTGTGAGAAAAATTAAGCACTGAAAGAGGTTGTACACTTCCACTCTGCAGGATTTTCAGAACCCGAAAAGAAAAAGGCCTGAGCAGCCTGGTTTAAATTCACTGTTGACCCTGCATAAAGAAGAAGGTTGGAGAAGAGACCTCATGTCGTCCATTCCTGCCTGAAAAGCTCCGGAATACTGTGAAGAGGGAGACAAAGAGACAGAGCAGAACCTATCTGATAATCATCACAGAAACCTCGCATGGGGAGTAGCCAACTTCAAGTGCTTCAGAAGAATGTGTTTGAAACCCAAAATGAATAACTAAGGAATTAGTTGCCCTGCAGGAGAATATTATTCTAACTCCTCAGAACAGATGCTGGTTTTAGAGACATAACTTGCTCATTCTTTACTATTTTAAACACCTGGTATATTCTTATTTCAGTGTATTTTGACAGTGATAAATGTGTTAACCACGCAGGCAGGATACTCTGGTAATAAGATTTTTTTTCTTTTCTGTTTGCAATATTGTGTAGCGTTGGAATAATCCTATCACGTTTATGTTTCAAGGGCAACAGGAAGACAGCTTCCTCCACAGAGGAAAGAAGCAAATGGAATTCCCCCAAATATAGTAACTGGGCATAGAGCTGTCAGGAAATAACCAGATCTCTCCCTTCTGCACTTCTAATGATACAAACCGCTTCATCCTCTGGGGCACACCAATGAAACAGGAGTTTCTGCTATTTGTTTCCTACAGCCAATGCAGCAGCCTATCTGCACGAAACAAGATTCACACATCACCTCTTCTCTGCATTTGAACACGTACTTCTTTATAGTAAGAGATAAATTGTTAAATGATTAGGCCAACACTCACTTCCAGACCCTAAAGATGGAACAGTGGGCTGTCTTAATGCTCCTTAGTATGCCTGCACGCTACAATAGATATATAGTAGGTATCAAGAGTGGCTTATTATTACTTCCAAAAAGTGACAGTGGCTTATTATTATTTCATATAAGGCTATTGTATATTAAAGGAATTTCTGTATAACATCTCAATAGTATAATAAAATACAATGGTCTGCTGAAACATACATAAAAGAGTGTGTTTACTTTTGCAGGAAATTGATGCGAAATGTCTGTAGAGGTCTTTGACCAACTGTGACCAACCATTGCATTTGCAGATGGCAATGAAAAGCTGTGAGAAAGTTTTTGATGTTTATGGACACTAATGGGCATGACAACTGAATTTGTTGATTCAGTTCAATGAGACTAAACGGATGACAAGCTGAACAATACAGAAGGGTACTTTAAGATGCATTGTGCCACGAGAATTTTACATGTGCTCAGTATTTCTTTCACTATAGTTTGCTTCAGAGCATACACATAGACACTGTGTTTCAAGGTCAAACAAATCAAAAGATTGGAACCTGGGAGGAAGTTGCTCTGGCTCAAAAAATTGTAAAATAGGACCTGTTTTATCCAATGTGGGACTTCTTCCATGACAAAAGCATCCCTTGCAGAATAGCAAAGGAGAATAAATCTCTCTGATCACTAACCCTTATAAAAATCACAGAGCCTACAGTTAAAAGGAACCAGCCATCAAACAAGGAGACAAAGTCAATTACTGGATTCAATTTGAAAGGAGCAGGGAACAAATTTAGGGTTTGTATGGTGCAGAGTAAATAAGGTTTGTGTCATTGACTAGGCTTTTTTCAACCCCAATTCATCATGTTTTCTATGCTTCAGCTTGGGGAATATGAAGGTTGCGTAGCTGTCAGCTGAGACTTATGGTCTGCCACTCTAACAAGCACAGCCAGGCTGGCATAAGGAAGGCTTCCAAACACACACCAGGGAAATGAAAGGCCCCGTCCAGGCAGCACGAAGGGAAATATGTTTTTATAGTAAAATGGACACAAAAAATACTGCCGAATAAAGTCCAAAGGCCCTGACCAACATATCACACCAAAGAAAAAGAAGCTTAGAAAGATTTGTCACACTGGACAAGTAGTAGTTCACCTATTATAGAGGGAAAGCACAAAGACTTCCCCCAATCAGTAAATGTAGGAAGATGGTTAACAAAATGCCTTTAAAACTGCATGAAAGGCTTTTGTTCTGCTCGTTAGAAAGGGAAAGTGGATCAGGCTGCAGAAGAAAATCACCAACAATGTCAGAGAAAACGTGACATCAGACCTACACAGAGATTTATAAGAAGAAACACAGTGAAAAGAAGGAACTATGGAAATTAGAGTTTTTCCAGTTAAAAACTATTTTCCACAATGTGCAGTACTACGCTGGATTGAGGTTTTTTTGTCGTTGTTTTGCTAAATTTGACAGTGAAACGTTGGAAGTGCTATATTTGACTTGAACTTTACCAGAAACTTTTCAAGATCACAGCAATAGCACTTTATCCAAAGCATTTTTCAAAGAGTTTAATGATTTCCCTTTTTTCAGTTTAGAGAAAACAAGCTATGGAGATGGTACTTTTTACTGTATTGCATTATTATTTCACTATATTGCAAATACACACGCCTAGCACTAAGCTAACAAATAAGAGACATAGGCCATGCTTCATAGAGCTTTGTTATTCTAGGTTAAGCAGTAATTTGATGTGTTAAATGCCTAAAGAAGAAAAGGAGAAGGAAGAATCAAAAATATCATGCAGTTTCTCAGGCTGATGGCACATGAGAATGCTTTGACACACAGCACTTTCACTTGAAGGAAACTAGCACTTAGAGATGATGAATTTCTACACAGATATGTAGAATTGTTGTCCCCAAAGAAAATGGCCATGTTACCAATGGCTCATGCAAAAGTGTGGAAAGGAAATCTAAACCTGCACTTCCAGCATAAAGAACTACTCCTCCTAAAAGATGCTTTGCAATATACATGTCCCTGGAAGTGATTTGGTCTCCGACAAAGCTTCAAAGTGTGATGTTTTTCAGGCTTTTGTCTTGTAGAAGTGGTTTTAAGTATCTGTGTTACAAAAATTCAGCTTTAAGGAATATAACATGGCAGGTTTTCACATTCTAGGCATTGAGAGAAGGATGAGTGAATTGAAATATATTCCAGCAATCGCAGTGCAGCTATAAATGTTGTCTAACAATACCCTCACAGAAGGAGGCCAACAACATGACAACATGACCTAATGTTTATTTACAGCTATTAAAGTTTTCTACATAAATCAGGATTTATGGAAGACAAATTTCTCTCACTTGTCTTTGGCTTATGAATCAATCTATTCTCAGAAGTTAGAAAACTGCTCTTCTGGAAGATGTCATAAAAAGCCATGAGTATAACAAGGGAGAAAGAAACACAACACACCAAACAGGTGCAGCCACTATGCAAACATGTTTCATATCCCAGACATTTTCTAATTTATCACCGTGTATTGAAAGTAAATTCAAAGTAAATGTCACTGTATTAAATTGCTAGAGGTTAACAGGTGATTTGCCATACAAGCAAGCCAACAATACCAGTGATACCAATGCTATAATCAGCATTACTTTTTACAATGGGAGATGTATACATTCTTTTTTACTGATCAGCCCTTTCTTAGCCTTTCAGCATCTTCCTGCATTTGACATAAGCTCAATCAAAATTTAAGGCTAAACTTACACTTGCATCTTGGATTACATAACTTCCAGCATGAGCCATTGATAAAATTTATTCCACAAATTACCTAAGATCTAATTTCTCCAATAATGTATCTTTTACCAAAAATAAAAAAACCCAAACATTAGTATACAGTTTGTTGGATGGCATTAGCACAGCTAGAGACAAGACAGCACTTGTTTAGCACCTCTCGACTCCAGTAGAGTTTGTGTATCCCTCAGCACAGTGAGAATCTTGCACACGCATCCTTATCAGAGAAATAATTTGCAGTTTCCTCTGTGACTTCTGAACAAGGGGCAAAACTGACCCTTACTCCAATACCACTTAAACATTTCAGTGTTAAGTTATGGTTCTGTCAAGCTACATTAACAAATTAGTGTCTTGGAAACAGTAGACGGAGTATGTAATGTCTGCAGTCCTGGGCTTTATAGTATTTTGCCAAAAGGGGAGTGATTGGTGTATCACTCACAAACGCACAGACTTGCTTCTTCAAGCTTTACTTCATTTCTAAGAAGAGCCTCCAAACTGCAGATTGCACAAATGAGCTCAGAGGGGTTATGCTACACTGCGCCGTCCAATCACTCCAATTGTAGAAGCGGCCTGTCCCAGATCTCCATATCTGTGGGGTTGGTTTTAGTGCAATCCTCATCTCTTTCTCTTCAGAATTGGACAACTGATAGGAAACTCAGAGCTGTTAATTTCTACAGTTAATCTTAACGGTTGATTTTATGCCTTGTAAATGTTATTCTGAAGTGTTAGAGTAAACAGAACACTAGACTGTTGTTGATTTAAGTGATTATACATACTTTTTCCCATCCAAAGGATTATTTACTGAGGCAACAAACTGAAAACGAATTAAAGAGTATTCCTTTTCATTTGCAGCAGAGTTCACCCACAGTATTCATTGCTACAGGATATCATCAAAGCTAACATCATAGCTCAGAATTAATGAAACACAAGAAATCAAGATACAGAATAGCAACCTTTACGTGACATTCGGGTTTTACTACTGCCTACTCAGGACAGGAAATGGACAGGTAAGACTCAGACAAAGTCCATTAATTCAACCACATCCTGAGCATAATGCATCAAAGGGTACACTCCAAAACAAAGATATGGTATAACTCAACTCTTAGGCTTTTTCTTTTAAATATTCACAATTTTAGCTGGCTCATCTGACAAAGCAACCCCCAGCATGCCAGCTCCTCTCAGGACAAGAATCAGCAGACTCTGTTCGTCATATTTCTGCCACCAACACATGAATGTTTTCTGAAAACCTCTTATCTGCACGCTGCTGACTTCTGCCCTGTTTAGCTTCAGAGATTCATTGGGATGACACATGAGGAGCTGTGACCACCTCAAAAGTAATGCTGCAGATAACTATAACTATTTCACCCTACAAAACAGATAGGAGACAAATGAACTACAAATATTGTCTCATCTGCTGTAGCACAGGAAGAAAGTAACGCCACGCATCCTTTTAGTAGCTTAGCAAAGACATACTTTGAGTATCTTTGAACCACCTGAAGATATAATTAAGGCTTACACAATCTATGTGGCTACATGGGCCTTTTCCTTCATTAACACTTGCTGACACAACTCTCCACGAAAGGAAACCTGTTTCAAACAGGCTTTTTCCTTGGAGTTCTGGAGTCCAACAGAGGAAAATCATTACTGGTATCCATCCCTCATGTGAAAGGTTATCCTCGAAACCGGACACACCAAATTCTCAAGGACTATCACAGCAGTATGTAAAAAGAGACTAAGAGAAGCTGGAGCCTGGGCATCCAGATGTTCTGCATGCATGTGCAAAAGGCTTTACTGCTATGGGCTGCAAACTCTGAAGACCCTCCCAGATACCACCCCATGAAATGTACCCACCTCTCCCTTTCCTACAGTTGCTGTAGCAGCACCATCTGGACTGAAGCCAGCCTCCTCTGCCAGCATTCACAGCAGCTCCAACCAGCACCCTAGTAGAGATGTACCATGCAATGACCTTAGTGCTTTGGTGATTACCTCTCACATATTCAGACTTCTAGCAAAGAAATGTGATAACAAACAAGTCATAGTATCTTTTGTGTTGGAAGGCCATCTAGTCCAACTCCCCTGCAATGAACAGGACACCTAATGCAAGATCAGATTGCTCAGAGCCCCTCCAGACTTGTCTAATGGGTAGTACTACTTCTCAGTAATGGTGATGGGAGGATAGTTGGACTAGATGATCTTGTAGGTCCTTTCCAGCCTTGTGATTCTATGATTCTAAAGGACTGGCGTGCTCTCTCCCCAGACCCTGCAGTCACCAGGAAAGTTGCTTGCTCTCTCCAAGAAACTCCAGAATCAACAGCCTCCCATTGGTTTCTATGCCAAGGTTCAACACTGTAAAAGAAAGGCACCCACCTGGCAGGCTCCGAGTGGACCAAGTCTGTAGCTCTGTTAACATTTCATCTTAACCATTATGTGCATTCAAGCCACTTAACATAATCGTTAGGATAAATAAGTACAGGTAGTAAGAACTTAAGGGTAGGTGTTTCGTCCCCGTTTTCTGTGAGACGTATCTTCAGAGAGCTTTCCCTGCCTGCATGCCAGATCACGGTGGTCACAGTCACCCTGAGATGGCCGCAGAGAGCCATAAAGCAGGAAGATACTGCCTCCCCATTCTCCCCAAAACACTTCTGTTTGTATTTTAACTGACCTAAAATGGAAGCCAATGAGATTTTAATGACATTTGTTTTTTGTGAACAAGAAAATCTAAGCCCGATCCTACCAGCCTGGAAAATATTATTCCTGCAAGGTTGCATCATTTTTTTCCCCTTGACACCTTTCACCTGCTCGCACTGAACTAGGTAAACAGCAAAATTTCCCTTCATAAAAGAAGCCAGATATATTTCTAAAACACTTGAAGAGGGGAGGAAACCTAACAGCCATTTTAGGATCCCTCGTGCAAACTGGCATTTACATTTATCAGGGTTTTTTTAGCTTGCTACCCATTAAGTGCTTCCTAGACTTTTTGTTGATGTAACCAACATTTTTATGAGTGTTCTGGGACAGCAGCAGGGTTTTAAAATGTAACAGGAAGTCTATGTGAATCTCTCTCATGCTGTTCTCTATCATTCTTCTCAGAACACCATAATAAATATTCTCCACTATAACAACACAGATCAGTTTGGTCTTCCTTTGCCCTTTTTTCAGTAGCTGGACAATTTTAAAGAGTAACAAGCAGCACATTTGCAGCCTAGGTGAAGTTTGTTTCAACTTTTAAAATACATCAGCACCTTTTGATGCTTGTGTATACACATACAAGCACCCATATATACTGTCACATACAATGTCACTGCTCAGATTTTCCTCCAGTCTGAGTGGTCCTGCGTCACGACTTGCTTTGTCATCACCATGGTGTAACGTCAGCTGTATGAGCTGACACACAGAACCCACAACACCACCTGCAAACTGCCACAACACGTCCTATTGTAGCACCATTTTGAAACAGCCACCTCCAGGCACTCTAAAAATAATAGAGGATGACACAGTTCACTGCCTCCACGGTCTTGCTTTAATGTTAAAGAGTTGTCCAGCAGTTACTCGTCCTGTAGAAAAAAGCGCATAGTAAAAACTCAAAGCATCAAAGCATGCAGGGAGGTGCTGCTTTCTGAAATATTCTTTAAAACACATCATTTAAGCAGCATTTGAGTACCTGCTAATGAAACAACATAGGTATTTCCTCTCCAAAGTTTCCATCTGCGCTTGTTAATTTAAGCAGAAAAGCCAAAGAGCCCCACGCACACTGGAACCTATTTTTTTCCTTCAAAGGCAGAATAAACACCTGGATCCCACTGGCTGTGCTCAGGAGGCCAATCCAACAACTGAACTTGTGAATACTGCCTATGTTTACAAAAATTCAACGTAATACACTGTTGATGTTCTGAAGAGATGACCATTCTGATTCATCCAATGTCTCTCCGATGAATCACACTCAGTGAAAGGAGAACTAAAAGCAATTCCCCCATCTACCAGCAGTTTGAAGATGTGGCTTGAAGGAACAAGTCGAAACTTCCAACTAAGAGCTGAACTAGCAAACACTAATACCTGTGCTCACCCCCTGACAACAAACAAAATAAAGCCACCAACAAAGACAACAGCGCTCCCAATGCTCCTACAGATCTTACCTCCTCTTGGTCAAAATTCAAAAGTTCAGAAAGCAAATGCAGCTTCTGGGAAGTGCCTGGGCTGGAGCTGGCTTCCCAAAGCCAATCTTTCGATACCGTGCAATTCAACAGTCAGAAACTGGGGAAGCTTTTTTCCAGCATTTTTTTTCTGGTGCGCCATCTGAAAACACTAATATTTTCCTTAAAACAAAACTAATGAATCGTGTGAGAAAGAAAACAATTGGAGACGAAATAATTAAAAACTGTTATCAAGTGATGTAAACCACAGCATTGTGGTTTGAGTCTTTATGAATCAAGAAAAGCAATTAGGGAAAGATGGTTTTGATGTCTGAGTTCAGACAGAGACAAAGAACGTTTTGCACATTTGAAGTTCATATGAGCAACAAAAAAACAACAGGCTTATGCTAAGAGCCAAGCTTTAAATAAATAAAAACTTACAAAATAAAAACTTAATAAAAAACTTAACTGAACACTTCCCACCACGGTTGCCAAAAGCTCCTTGGCCCCTGTCCCCCCAATTTGTCATTTGTTTGTACAGTATTGTATTACTGCGATACAGGGGCATATCACGTTGCATTAATCTCACTAAAAACAAGCATAGAAACAAATCTCTGTCTTATTACAGAGCACAGAACTTGATTTGCAAGGAAGTTTCGTGTTCCCATCAGTTGTTTTTTAAGCCCTGGGTCTGCATCAGACTGGGCATAACATTTTGTCAGGAAAATAAGAGGATGGTGAATTAGCCTGAAGCCAGAAGGGGACAAGCAGTGAAAGCTGTTCATTTGGGGCATTTTATACCTCCTGTCTTCAGCAGCCACCGCAGACACTTTGCTCTGAGCTGTAAGTGAACACACCGAGGGTTCCCTGCACAAGGTGACACTCATCAGCACTTCGGATCTGATCCTAAGAGGTTCTCATAATAAACGGTGCATTCCCAAGTACGTGCTATCTTTTCAAAGTTTGGAAAGTATTTCATACCAGCAAAGATGACATGCTTTATTTCAAAAGTAAATCAAGTTGGATACTGAAGTATTAAGGAATTAAGGCATTAACTTTTTTTTTTTTTTTTTGAGTATTTAAGGACTCATATTTCATCTTGGCAGATGTGTTATTTTTAATGAGTGTGCCCCAGCTGCCATTCCCGTCCACACACCTCCTTGGGGCTCTCCAGCCCAGTTAGAAACAGAACAGCAAACCCTACCCCAATGAGAGGCTGCAGCCATTTATCACGTTAACTCACAGCCACAGGGACCCCAGACACAATGCAAAGCTCCGCGTTTCCCCCTCCTGGCACAGCTGCACACACTCACTGCCCAGACAGAGGCAGGAGACACGAGGCATCGCAGCACAGCGAGTCCTGGTGGCAGCCGTTCAGCTCCGGATGTAACCTCACCTTAAGCCATACCAATAAGCATCACTGTGATATATCGAACTCCAAAGAGCCTTTTTCCAGAAGCCCACGAAGCACTTCCTTGAAGCTCTGAGAAGAGCAGCGCATTGGCTCAGGGCCGCTCAGGTGTGGGAAGAGAAGCAGAGTGGTGCGGACAGCAGGGCCAGGCCTCAGCCCAGCGAGCGGCCTGCTGCGGGGCGGTCATGGGGTGAGGGCACAGCACCTACAGGCAGTGCACACTGAGGGGCGTGGGAGAAGCTTATGTCCTGTCACTAATCTGTCTCTCAAGTCGGGCTGAACAAGGTCACTGGGTCCAAAAGCTCTGCAGAAGAACTTCTTTTCATACCCAAGACAGTGTGTAAACCTCGAGGGTTTACGTTTCAATTAATCTTCAGATGAAGATTTATGACCGTAAGCAATTTCTGACATCCGTTCTCAGCGGTGGAGGCATTACTGCAATGCGAAAGCACCTCTGCATGACTGAGCATCAGGAGTCAGGACTGCAAAACCTTTCCATCCGAACTTCTTGTGATACAGAAAGAGTGGTGAGAGCCAACACACGAGTGAGCGCCCAGCAGAGCAACTCCTCCACTAGTGCACAACCACAGCTAGATACCATGGTGTCAGGAGACACCAATTAAACCCACCTCGACACAACTCATTTTCTAGCATCTTTTCCTCTCCCTACACGGTTTTTCACGGCATTCTCATCCATAATCCAGCCACCTTCTGCTTGATTAAGGAAAACACGGATGAGCCCTGATGAGCGTCAATCACAGGGGTGCCCTACACCCTGCTGGGGGATCTCCTGGCACCACCATCCTGCAGCCTCGAGGGCACCCTACTGCCTGCCCCATCCACCACCCAGCACACCAGCCGCTGACCCATAGGCGTGGGGATGGTCACACAGCAGGCAGGGGGCCCCTCACCTGCTGCCAGCAGCCCGTGGGATCACGACTCCTCCAGCACCGTTGGTGGCCACAGAGCCACCTTCGGAAGGGGCGGCGGGTGCTGATAGCTGAGGGTGAGGGAGATGTTGGTGTCGCGGGGCTCCTCGACGGCAGAGCTGCGTGCTCCGGGGCCGCTCGCTGCCCACCAGCACAGGGGGAGCCGCAGCCGGCGCTGGAGAGCGGCCCTCGGGCTGCGCACACGGCTCCGGCTCTTCCCGCCCGCGGCCCCCGCCCGCCCCCGCGGCCCCACCGGGCTCCACAGCGCGGTCCCGCCGAGCGGCCGCCCCGCTTTTCTTTCTTCCAAGTTTCGCGCTGAATAAAACGCGGAGAGCGCGGAGCAATGCGAACGCGTTCACCCACGGCTGGGCACCGCGGTCCTACGTCCAAAAATAATTCCTGCTTTGGATGGCTGCCTGCTAAGTAACGCGGTTTAATAAACTGAAATTTCACTGACCGTCTCTCTCTCTCTCTCTCAAAAATAAAAAATAAATAAAATGTGGAAAACAAACAAACAAAAAAGGTAAAAAGGAAACAGAAAAAAAAGAAAAAAAAAGAAAAAAAGAAAAAAGAAAGAAAGAAGAAAAGAAAGAAAGAAATCCTCCTGAAAAGCTCCGTAAATCAGAGAAGTGCTCCGCACTCTCCCGCGTCGCTGCGCACAGCCGGGACGCCCCGCACCGCTCCCACGCCGGGGCACGGCCGCCTGCGGAGCTTTTGCCGAGCGGAGGAGCCCCGGCGGCGAGAACGGACGGTAACGATAGCGCCGGGATAAGGCGTAACGAGAGCGGCTGAGAAATACGGGGGGAGACGCGAAGTCGAAAGTTTGTCGGGAAAAAAGAAGTGCGGGAGCAACCGCGTGGAAGGGAGCATCCCGGCGGGGCGGAGGGACGTACCGGCAGCCAGGCACACGGGCAGCAGCAGCCTGAAGGTGAGCCCGCACAGCACCTCGGTGGCCATCGCGCCGGGGCAGGACGTCGGCCGGGCGGCCGCGGAGCCGTCCCTGGGTGCGCTGCTCTACGGCCGGCCGTGCGCGGAGCCGCCGCGGCGGCGGAGCATCGCCCGTCCCCGCCTCAGCCGCCTCCCGCCTCCCGCCGCATCCCGCGGCAGCGCCGCGCCGCACCCGGCCCGGGCCACGCACACGCCCGCCCCCTCGGGGCTCCGCGCCCGCCTCCCGCTGCCCTCCTCCTCCTCCTCCTTCTCCTCCTCCTGCCCTCCGCCGCGCTCAATGGAACCTGCCCCCACCTCGATGCTCCGTAGAGCCTGGGGTCCGCCCGCAGCGCTCCTCCTGGGGGTTCTCCTTCTCCTTACGTGACATTTCTTTCCCTTTTTTCCCCTCTCTTTTCACTTTAATTCGCCGGCTTCCCGCCCCAGGCTTCATCAGCCCAGCTGGCAGCAGAAGAAAATTGCCACCTGGAACAACAAAATAAAACAGATCTGAGGTCGCTGGGAATGAACCGGGGTCAATCCAAAAGTAATGCCTCCTATTTCTTTCCATGGAAACTACTACAGCTACAAAGAGCACAGTGACACTATTTGACAGAGCAAATTCTCAGCTATAAAACTGTTCTTTCAGTATAGTCACTGCCAATAGCTCTGCATTTTTGCAAGTGATGAACAAGAGCCTGCGTGCAACAGCATGTCAACATCTACACCAGCAGAAGACTTCATCTACACCAGCAGAAACAGAAGACCAACTATTTCACAACTGCTGTGACCATGTCATTGCTATGAAACTGTTGCCAATGAAGCCCAGCTTTCACTGTTTGGTTCCCCTAAACAGAATACTGATGGAAAGGTTCAACCTCTACTGCCATGCCACCAACATTGGCCTCTGATGTCATAGGCCAACATCATAAAATAAGAGGCATTACTTTTGGAACACCCCTCGTATTTGATTTCTCTGAAAAGCTTTCCCCCATTTGCAACCCACTGCTGGTTTAAGTGCTGCAGGTTTAAAAGGGGCCGCTCTGAGGCTCTGCTGGTGTCCCTGGGTAAAGTGTGCTGAGTAAAGCGGGGGCTGAGATAGCAATGCTGTAGAGAGCTATTAATGGTGTTATTAATGCAGATCAAAGTCCACTTAATCTTGGGCAACACACTGCAATTCCTCCCACTCACACGAGGTGAGTGCAGGCAGAATGCCCTTGTAGTAGGGGCAGTGCTGGAGGAAAACCTTTATCCCATCCCTGGAGGCATTCAAGGCCAGGCTGGATGTGGCTCTGGGCAGCCTGGGCTGGTGGTTGGCGACCCTGCACATAGCACAGGGGTTGAAACTACATGATCATCGTGGTCCTTTTCAACCCAGGCCATCCTATGATTCTATGATCCCTACACAAGATGAGGAGAAAGCTGTGGATAGTGACCCCACGGGGCACCATTTGAATCCTCAGTGCCCGTTCCTGGTGTGGGGCCTCACCTCAGCTCTGAGGTGCCCCTGCGTGGTCCCCTGAAGTCTGGCTGCTTGGCTCTAATTCACTTACGAAAATAAAAAGGTTCTATTAAAGAAAAAAAAAAGTCTTTGTGATTCTGGAGCGCAGATGGTATGTGCTGAACCACGTGCACGTCTGAGCAATTACCTGCTCAGGACTAACTGGCTCTGATATTAGGGTACGTGGAAAGGAAAGGACTCCCAGTATGCCATCTATGAAGCTAAGAAAGGGTCAGCCAGAAATAACAGTCAGTCCACTCCCAGCTCGGCAGGTAGATGTGGGTTCAGGCTTACACCTGTCAGACAGCAGAGCCCAGCAGGACAGATGCAATGGGGCACCCTGCTCTTGTCAACGTGCTGAGGGATCAGGTCTGCAGCGGATAACAGCGGCATCACACAGCACTTACCTCGCTCGTGAAGCATCCCAGCAGTGGTAGCCTCACTCCCAGAACCCCTTCAAAGAGCTCAGGATCTGTCCTGAGAACACCTTACTGAGGAACATCTCCCTCCTTGCCCTGGAGGCCCCAAAGCAGACAGGAGACGCAGTCTGTATGTGTAGCACACATAGCTGAAGTGTTTCTTGCACTTTGGCAGCATGTTTGCAGGTAGTGATCGCTCTTTCGTTTGGTTGTTGTTCTATTCGGTCTTTCAGGTTCACTAAAGCAAGGATAAAGTATTTATTACTTTCACAGTACAGCTACTAAAGTGGTTGCTGCTGTTATTCGCGTGTTCGGGCAGTTTTCAAGGCTTACCGATCTCAAGGGGAGTTCGGATACACGGACCGAAAGGCTCATCTACTGCGGGACCGCCGATCGGCTGCGAATCCGTGCAGCCGCAGTGCCACCTTTTGGCTAAACCGGCCTTCGTGTGAATCCCACGTCCCTTCCCACCCGCTCTGGGGAGCGACCCGTCTGCACGCTCGTCGTTCGGATGGAGCCGCACTCACCTGTCCTCCAGCCGTACCGCTGCGGGATGGGAGGAGCGATGAGTACGCACAGCTTCGGGAGTTCAGCTGTGCACGGGACCAGCAAGAGCACGAACCTGAAAATCAGAGCGCCGTTAGCCAGAGTGGAACGATGAAACCCAAGGCTAAGATACGAAACAGAAAAAGAAGTTGAAGTAATGAGAAAAGCGTCACTTGAGCGAAATGTACATTAAGCAACTTACTGATAGAGAACCGTGGAATTTATTTAGGATCATAGAACCACTGAATGGCTTGGGTTCAAAGGGACCTCAAAGCCCACCCAGCCCCATTCCGTGCCATGAGCAAGGCTGACCCCCAGCAGCTCAGCTGCCCAGGGCCCCATCCAACCTGGCCTTGAGTGCCTCCAGGGATGGGGCACCACAGCTTCTCTGGGCAGCCGTGCCAGCGCCTCACTGCCCTCTCAGTGGAGAATTTCCTCCTAACATCTATCTCCCCTTTTAGTTTGAAATCATTCCCCCTTGTCCTATCACTATCAGACCTTGTAAAAAGTTGGTGCCCCTCCCACCCATAAGCTCTCTTCGAGTTCTAGAAGGTAGCCAACAGAAGTTCTGCAACTGACATCAAAAGCAATTTGCATGCAAAACAGGAGGGCTTCTCCTCCCCTGAAGGACACAAGTTGGTGAAAGTGCACTGGGCCACATCATGTTCCTTTCTCTCCGCAAACCAGAGGACATTGCCAGGCCCTGTGAGCCATCTGGGCCCCAGCACATGCGCTCACAGTGACCTTCCCACTCACTAGCATATTTCTCCCCTCCTCTCAAGCACCCAGTGGGGTGAGAGCATTTCAGCAAGGGGAGGAGGAAGGGGCCTTGCTCACGAAACAGAGGAACTCACATGCGTAAAAGAACAAACTTCCAGTATGGAGAGATTAGCTACAGCTCACCTCATTGCCTCTCCTGTAGCAGTAACTTGGGGGAATTTGGGAAAATAAATTGCAGTTAATATAATTCTGAGGCCAAAAGACATAGCAAGGAAAAAAGAAGCCCCAGCGCATATCATATTCCCAGTTCTGTTAAGCAGAACGTAACCAATCAGAACTGCTGGTTGAAACCCACTGTGTTGATCTGCCCAGCTGTCTCAATCAGTGCTGTTCACAAACAACCTTCTCATCACCTCAGCTACCTCATTTCTTTGGCTGCTGGAATCATGAACTCATGGTGTCATTGTAACACCCACAGAGTTGGGATACAATAACAAGTGTTTGTATATACATGTATGAGTTACCACGGGAAGCTCTGTAAGTGAGTACTAAGCTAGCTGGAGAAATAAAGCTCACCTGTACATGAAGAGGCAGGAGAAGACACCAAAACCTCTTCAGGGCAATCATGGCTGTACAAGGGCATTTTATATTTGTTATCCTTCCAATATGAGACTCCTACTTTGGGGACCTGTGGGGAAGGAGATGGCTTTAATATTTAAGGTGGTGATGAACTGGTGCGTTTTGCCTATTGATCCTTGCTCTGTAAGGCTACAGGAAAACATAGTGCTCCTCTTACCTCTTCTAAAAGCCCTTCTGATGCTCAGCCCACCAGGAGCCATCCAGGGCAGCTTCTCAGCTTAGCCCACATCCAGCTCCAACTGGGGGAAGTGTCCCTGCCTATAGCAGGGGGTTGGAATTAGATGATCTTAAAGGTCCCTTCCAACCCAAACCATTCTGTGACTCTATGATTCTATGACCGAAGCTGACATTGTTCACTTCCAGCATGAACTCAGCTCAACTTCAAGATAGCATTCAAGTTTAGTTCTGGTTCAGTAAAGGTTTTTAAAAAAATCACACAGTTCAACAGTATTCTTGGTTCAGAGTCAGTTTAACTCCCCTGCCCCAGCAGTAGTCTGTAGCTAGCTCATGTTCTTAAGTTATGAGCTTGTCTTGCCTTACAATAAGGAAATTCATTCCAGTCCCATGTATGCCGAGTAGTCATCCTCAAAAATATTCATTGCCCCAGCAGAGCTCCCGGTTCCCTGGAAGCATCCAAATTTCCCCAAGCGGGATTAATCTTCCACACAGTCTCCCATAATTTCACCACCCATTTCAGTTGACTGGCCACAGGGTCTGCAGAAAGCTTTCTAAAATCAGATGCATTACTAAAGGTCTGGGCTTTTTTCCCTGCTGGCCTTTTCACTGTTCGTGTCACCGCGTCTGTCTAGATTTTTTGTCTGCCACGGCAAAAATCTATTGATAGAAACCTTTGTATTTCAAATGCATACGCTGACTGCCAGCCTTGTTCTGCACAGTTACACAGTCTGATCAGTCAGGAAGCAGACAAACATTATTAGCGTTACCTCAGAGCAATGTAAAACACCACAGAGAGCCCTGTCGCCAGCTGAGGCAGTCCTGGTTTGGTCACATTCTGTGGGACACCAAACCTGGCAGAACCCAAACGGTTCCTCAAGGCACTGTTAACCCAATGAAAGCTGCTCCCAGTGCCTGAACGCTTCCACATGTATCAGGAAGGAACCATTAGGAGCAGTGCTCATAAGGAGTCATTAGGACAATGGCATCGTCTGGTGGTTGGTGCAGCGGATCAACAAACAGCACTGAAAAAAAATAAACTAGGAAAAAGAATTCTAACTCATGGCGCATGCTTACCTGCCTGCATGCAGTTACATTTGAAATGGAAATAACATTGAGAGAGGTCGTGCAAATTTTGGAAGAATCATTTCATAAACAGCAAACTGTGAAGTTTTCCCTTCGTGTGAGGAGTTCCAACATGAGCGGTACACTCAAATAACAACCAGGCATGGCACGTAATGAAAACTGTCTGGTATAAGTGCATAACTTGTTGAGATTCATTTTTGATCTGAGGAAACTGCAAGCAATAAACCTCCTAGTTGTCCTTGAGTGAAAGTTAACCATTTAGGGTATTTTTAAAATACGTCTTCATTTCATGTGTACTTGAAGAAAATTTTAAAACGAGACTGGAACCATGATATAAAATGCCATTGCTCTCAGTTATATTCCGTAAGTGAGGTTATTGGCTTGGCTGTAGCTAATTGTAAAGTGATAACTGTGGGATGCGCTGAAGCAGTTCCAAGACAGTCCTACGCAGATTGCTATAAACACACAGCTATGCAACAGATCTGAGCTAGCTGGAACAAAAACACCAAGCATGGCTCTGCACTCCTTCGGTAAAGCGCTGCTCTGCTGTGGTGGTGATGTGAGTTACATGTGGAGTGATAGCCAAGGAGAGCCAAACCCCTCACATCACAGGAGCACCATCGCAATTTACACTTTTGCTGGCTGCATCAGCTCAGAGCAACAAGAAATGAGGCTAAGAAGATCACAGAGTAAACTGAACCAAAACCAGAATTCTCCATGGGGCAGTAGAGCAGCAAAATAATAGATTTATGACCCAAGCGAAAGAGCAGACATCGCTGCACACACCTGCATTTCAGCCAAAAGTCCTTCCTCCAGCTGAGCCTTCGCCATCAAGGAAACCACTAACTCCTCCAGGTCCTTAGTTCAAATCCAGCTTGGGCAGACTGTGACTGAAATGCATCACCCCTGACAGCTGGGCAGTGGGCAGCCGTGTCCCCAAACCTCCTTCCTTGCTCACTCAGGGCTGATTTCCTTGAATGCCAAGGAAGCATTTCCTTGAGATGCTGTAATGCCCCCAGCCTGAGGGTCTGGTTTTTGTGTCCCTGCATCCCTTCCACCTTGTCACCCCGTGTCTTTCTGCAGAACCTGCTATCACAACACTCTTTCTCAGAAAGGACTGCAGGAGCACAGAAACGTAGAGTTTCCCACGTTGGAAGGGACCCATAAGGATGGCTCCCGGCTCCACATAGGACCACCCAAAATCAGACTCTATGTCTGAAAGTGTTGTCCAAACACTCCTTGAACTCTGGCACTTGGGGCTGTGCCCACAGCCCTGGGCAGCCCGTTCCATGCCCACAGCCCTCTGGTGCAGCCCCTGTCCCTGACCCCCAGCTGCCCCTCCCCTGACACAGCTCCATGCCGTTCCCTCAGGCCCTGTCGCTGTCACACAGAGCAGAGCTCAGCGCTGCCCCTCCGCTCCCTGTGAGGAGCTGCAGCCGCCATCAGGCCTCCCCTCAGCTCCTCTGCTCTGCGCTGAGCAAACCAAACTGCAGGACATCCTCTCCCCTTTCTTCCCATTAACCACATGCTGAAAAAGTCCTTTTGAATAAAAGCATCAGAGGCAATGCTTGTAATGTAAACAGCTGCTCAAATATTGAAGCATCCAGTGAACTTATGCTTTGTATGTATATGTTTTGACATCCTAAGTCTTTAAGGCCTAGAAGGGACCATATAACCACCAATTTTATTTGAAATATTTCCTACTAACACAGAATTCCTTGAGAAGTGTGGACAGCCAGCCCCTCCTCTCTGCTCTTTTCTCATTTTTCCATTCTTGCAGAACAGCCCTCAGGAACCAAATGTGAATCTGGGCTGGGATACGGGAGGCAAAAAGAGGATGAGAAGGGAAGGGGATGGCAAGAAACAGGAGAATAAGTTATCTGATGAGTAGCTCCAGGCAAAAGAGAGAAGTACCTGGTAGTGTTGCTCTGCGCAACAGCGTGTAGTTAAAAATAATTCTTTAAACTAAAATATTTGGATAGGGGTATCTGTCCCCAGAGCAACCAACAACATAAAAACAAGTAACAATAATTTTCCATTCCAATGACCAGTGATATATTTAGATAATAATGTCAGAAATTTAGTCCACTTTGAGGTGAAAGGTGAAAGTCATACGTGAGGCCCAACAGCTACAAGAGAAAAAGTCACTTTAATTCATTTACAGGGACTGTTCCTGAAGTCAGAAAGACATTGATGCAGGGATGAAAATTCAGCAGCTCTCACAAAGCCTGTTTGCACCAACGGCAGGACTGCTGGTCACTGCTCCAGCCTTGGGGACCTGGGTGATATGGGTGGACCACAGGTTCCAAGCCAAGGAGTAAAAGCTGGCAAATGGTAAGTCTACTGGCTAATGTGAGATAATCTTTAATGCCACTGTCATACATCTTCTTGGTGGCACAAGAGGGTAAACTTGTCTTAGAAAAACATTGCATTCATTCATAAGCAAAGAACGCCACTGGAAAAGGAATATAAAACTTATGCAATGCATGACTGGAGTGCAGAGGATTTTTTTAGCCGATCAGATGGCAGAACCTCAGTAAAGACAAATATATCTGCATCCAAACTGTGGGGCTCTGGGCTTGGAGCTCCTGTGTCTGGGTGCAAATACCCTACTACCATCTCACCGGTCTTCAGCCCTTCCACTCCCTCAGCCTGTGCCATGGTTCAGGCAAAAGGACATCCAGGAGCATCGCCTGGAAAAGAACAGCACTGCCTTCCTGTTACAAACGGTCAGGGGAAAGGGGATGTGCTGGCAGTATAGCAATACCATGGGATCAAAACTTTTTTTGAAGGAATCCTAATTTAGATCTCTTATTTTAAAAACAAGCTCAGTTCTAAGCCTTCATTCAGAAACCAGTTTGATTCAGCATTGCAGGCTGCAAAATAAAAACGCAAAGAATCTAAAATAGATAATCCCATGGCCTGAGATTCAGACTAAGATTCAGATGCCCAGGCAGCGCAGGCATGTGACCGGGGAAAATATTTTGTATCCCACACAGGCATCCCCAAACTGGTTTATAAAAAAAAAAAAAAAAAGGCAAAATTTAGATGCAGCACTATTTTTAGTGTCTTGTAGCCAGTGGAGGTTCCTTTCACTGCTTCTGAGTCTTTTGGGCCATTTTATCCAGAGAAGTCAAACTTTCCGTTTGCGTTATAGACAGAGCCTAAACAAAAAGCTTTGGATTCCATTCTTGGAATAGATATTTTATGCTAACTAATGAGGATTTGTACCCATCCTGGTAGCTTTTATTATGTTATTACATCCACTTTGTATTTTTCTTTTCCAATTTTGCTTCTACCCTCAACATTTAAGAAAAAAAAAATCTTTCTAAAAGAAAATAATAGTAACAGTGCATTGTTGCGTCTGCCCAGTAAAAATAGAAAAGCATGTTTTAATACAGCAAGTGGACACTGTCTGTGAGTGCAGTCCATTACTGCTCACACTGTGGTTAGGTCAGAGGAATGCAAGGGAATCTGCGGTACTGGATTCAAATGCTGTTGCACAGAGCTTTGCTCTTGGTTTTTCCTTCCTCCGAGGAGAAGTGTGCTGGCACATATGGCAGGTCCACTGAGTATGAACTGCTGCAACCCAATCACAACCCGGTCCATTGCATCTGTCCTGCTCCTGAGTAACTTATATGGGGGTTTTCAGCTCCAAACCATGCACACTGCATTGACAGTAAGGCCAAAGCATCTGCACCACTGCACCTTCTAAGGCTTTCATGCTGCTGTGCAAACATCTGCCCACATGTTGGCTTGTTTGGTAATTGAAATGGGGCACCCATACGATTAGATCTGCAATTAATCTAAAGCAGGAATGCCCGACGGATGTTTTCACCAGTCATCTTGGGAGCCCATTCTATAAAGTTAACAGCGGGCAGCAGGCACCTCCAGAGGGCAATCCAGAGCATATAACCAGGTGGCAGCTGGGCTCCTCTTCTGGGAGTCCTGGATTTGCCTCTGGCAATGTTCATCTCTCCCTCCACTAAGCCCTTAAGCATGACTAGGGAGGTGACACCGAGCACCCTTCTTGGGTTACCTATCACAGGACCCTGTGGGCAGTAATCAGATATGGATGGCTATTACAGTAGGCTGCCAGGACCTCCAGCTCTGATTCACAGGAGCATCTATTGCCACGAGGTTTTCCTGCATTAGCAATGACCTGATGTTGGAATTTCGTAAGACTGCAAACAGTCGGCCCAATAAGGAATCTCATAATGTAATTTACATTCACTTCCTCTACTTGTTCAGAAAAATCCCAAATGATTATGAAGAACATAGTGACATTTTAACTAAAGATCTGTTCATATAATCACAGAATCACTAAGGCTAGAAAAGACCTCTAGAACCATCTAGTCCAACTGTCAGCTCACCACCACCATGCCCGTTAACCCATGTCCCTAAGTACCAGATCTACACTTTGCTTGAACACCTCCAGGGACAGAGACACTACCTCCCTGGCAAGCCTGTTCCAATGCCTCACCACTCTTTCTGAGAAGAAATTTTACCAAATACCCAACCTGAATCCCCCAATTCAACTTAAGACCATTATCTCTTGTCCACAACTTGTTGTAGTATTCTGTCCCTTTTTTTCAGGAGACAGGCAAAAGCAATTAAAATAAGAAAGTTCTTTTTGCTCTAGTGCAAGAACCAGAAAGACAAAACAGAAAACACAGAGGATTGAATCAAACATCAAATTTTACACCTGTCATTGTGTAATATAATTTTATTTCCATACAGGGGGAACATAACTGATTATAAGGCTAGACCTTGTACCTTACCATCTTACCTGAAAGTGCTGGCTTTTTCAGCTAAAAGGATATAAAAGAGTAACCCAGTCTAAACAAAGCCACTAGCCCATAGGACACTGAAGCACAAGGAACGAAGATGAATGGGCTGGATGAGGGATTTGTCTTTGATGTTGGGTTCCTGTCTCCAGCACTATGGTGAGGTACATGACTCACCCATGCTGAATACAGAGTGAGAATAAGTCCCAGTCCCTTCAAATTTCACAACAGATGGAAGCAGATCTATTTCATCATTCCTGGGATGAGGCTGGAAGATCTGCACTTTGCCCTCGGATGAGGGTGTTCTTAACTCCTCACGTCTCTTATACACTTGCAAGCATATCCGAGAAGGAAGTCATTATCCTTTTTCCAATCCCTTCTATGTATCTGCAAAATACTTACAAACAGCTTTGCATGGTCATGTTCCAGGCTGTCCTCTTCTCACTCTCTCCCATATCCTTATCAAAGTGGATTCTCTTTATGTGCAGAGTATAGAACCAAAACCTATGGAGGAGGAGCAGAACCTTTTGGTATCAAATTTTTCAGTAAACTTATGGAGCATGTCTATTTGCAAATGAAAACATGCTATATACGAATGAATTTCAGTTTCTACTTAGAGAAATGTTTTCCTTTCTTCTTTCCTGTTTTTACTTTGCTTTTCTGTTTAAGAAAAACTTTTATGATAATATTAATCAAATTGCTCATTGTAGAACTTGTAACAGCACAAATAGCTGTGAAATAATTCAAAAAGCATATTTCAATTAAAAACATCTATTATCAATGTAAAAACCATGGTTGGTATGGTCAGCAGGAGCCTACTCAAGGCTTAAGCCCTGTTGATAGAAGCCAGTGGTTCCTTCATGAACAAACCGCCCAAGCTGCAGCCCTTCAACGCGTCTGTATGAAACACACATCACCTCGGAGGTACTGAATATCTGGTAATCCACTACCTCTGCCATGACGTGAATTGCTGGAAGGGAGAGGACAGTGGGCAGATATCTCTGAGCATCCCTTCTCCTCCCTCATGCACTCGTGCAGATCTGCAGCTAACACCCACCCAAACATAGGTACCAGCCATCAAGGTGTGAAGTGTAGCATATCAAAAGGAGAAGTGTCTTCAAGCCAGGGTCCAAATCCCATACAAACAGCTCAAGGTTCCTATCCACACTGAGCTCCTGGAACAAGGCACGGAAGTTGCTGATGTAATCAGCAGTCATGCTGTACAGCTGTGCTTGTACCAGGGCTGCAAACCTAGTCTTACAGTAAATGCAACATCTACACACTTGCAGCACTTTTACTCAGAGACCATCTAGCTGTGATCACAAGACAAGAATGGTTTCGCCTTGACATCACTGGTAATTCTAAAATTGAAAAGGGTTTCTTGTTTTTCTCCCTACCTTAGAGAATTCTTCCCAATATTTTTAAGGAACTGTCATTTCCTGTAAAATAATGTTTATAATGGCAGGCTGTCAATCTTTCTAGTTTTGTTGGGCATTTTTTTTCACAGGTTATTATTTATTGTAGCTACTCTTCGCTCTCTTTTTTTCTGACTTTCAGCAGGACTGCCCTATGCCTTTCCAAAGTGCACAGATTTTATAGCTGAAGTGACTTTGAGCCACTCTATCTAAACGGATACTGAAACTGGCATCAGACTTTGGTGTCCATTTTAAAGAGACTGAAATGTGAACATGAAAGGAAAGGACTCCGTCCCTTTCCATGCTCTAATTTTCAACCCCCCCCCCAAAAAAATACCCCTAAGAAGACCAAGAATTAAAGCAGCTCCATGTTGTGCACGGGTTTGTTTAAATAGACAGCCTCTTTGAAACCATGCTAGCTGTGAGGCTTTCTTCTTAGATCTTCCTATGGCTATCCCACATGCTGATCGCTATTAGGGCCATGCAGGTGGATAGCGTTCAAGTCACACACCATTCACAATCAGATTATATACATATATATATTGATTCTGAGGATGCTGGCACGATAGCAAAGATTCCTGTCATCACATGCCTTAGTTCCACCTCTGCCTCCTGTCTTCTGAATGAAGCTGCTGCTCATGTAGAAGATGTAAAGGAATGATACAACAACAGAATTCAGATCTAGATCTAAACTTGCCAGAAGGAACCTGTATCAGGTTAATCCTGACCTGAAACCAGCGGGCTAAACTAATATGTTTCTGAGAATAAGGAGCTCCCTCCTCATTTGGGAATCTTCTGAGTTGTGAAAGCATCAAGAGGACATTATCTGACCTGTTTGCCCTCCTCATTAGTAAAGCACTTTCCAGGGGCTGCAGAAAACTGTCAGAATCACCTGTTGTGGCAAAACGTGTGCAATTTGTTAATGCCGTCTGTGGTCACCACAAGGAAATCTCACGTCAACAATGACTTCAGGGAACAGGTTATTGCTCAAAGAGATGAAAGAAAGGAATGGAAGACTCAGGTTCCGCTCTTTCCCCAGGAGATTAAAAATCCACTAAAAGCATATTGTGACCAGCAATCTACTGGGGCCGAGATAGTGCTACTCATGCGCGTTGGGTCATGAAAAGTGCTGACAGCATCTCCCCAGAAACTGGAGTCAGGGAGAACATAAGCATAATATTTGGCTAGGATTTTACTAGGAAACGCAGATACAGCAGGCAGCATTCTCCCACCTTCCCTCTGCTCTCTCTCACAGACACTTCCTTTGTCTGTACCAGCCGGGTTATTAACAGTATATTGTTTTTCATTCCACTTCTCTTCCCTTTGGGCTTTCTATGCTTCTGGTCATGGAGAAGGTAAATAAACCTTTTTAATTATATAGACTGTCAAAATTTCTCCACGCTCACCCCATTTATTAGATTTTTTTTTCTGTACTTCAAATTTATTTTTAACCCTCTTCCATTAAACTCAGCATTTTTCAGTTTGTGTCTGCATGTACCAATAGAAAAGAACACAACCTGTTCCCTACAGAAACCCAGAAACAATTCCTGCAAGACACATTTTATGAGAATGTCTCTTTTTTACCTCTGCATAGCAGAACTGATATTCGTACAGACATGAGAAATGGTCCAGAAGGGCAGACATACAGACTTACCTTCCCGCTGTGCAAAATATTGTAGTTTTCACATCAGAGAACCAAACGTTTGGGTTACTTGTCAGATGACTTTCACAGAAGTAGAAAATCTATTTCTTACTTTCCAACTGGACTTAAAATGTCAGTAAGTTTAAACGGTTGATATTCTACAGACCAAATTCTCAGTACAGAGGGAAAATGTAATTTGGTATATTAGCTTCCAGACTAGCATTACTTTAGCTTTTTGAGCTGAGTTGAATTGATGCTGAAATGTCTATTGCTGTGACTGGAGGAAAAAAAGCATGCAGTACTTGCCTTGTGGAATTCTAAACACAGGGGGTGGAGTCAAACAGCATAAATGAGTACAAGGACAGCTTCTGTACTAAATGGGAAGTAAATTCCTTATTTGTAAACATAGTGGCTCTCAGATGGGGAAGATCAAATAGTAGATCTCTTCTAGATGTACATACTTGCATATTTTCATTTATTTCATCCACTTTCTAGTTTACTCTTTCTGTGCATTCCCCTCCCTGAAACCACCTCTTCTCCTTTGACCTGGTGTGCTGCCCGAGACTCATCCCTGCCTGTTTCACTGTCATCCACAGAGCCCTGAGTACACAAATAATCATGGGCTACATGAGCTCTCTTGCATGGCTGCTGGCTACCCAATAGGTTCTGCCCTCAAGTAGGGTTGCCTGTCAAGGTTACATGTGAGCAGAGATACCTTACACCTTGACATCAAGATGCCTTGCCTATCGGATCCTTGGTAAGTGACTTAATACTTTAAGTTTCGTTTGCTTTGCTAAGATTAAATCTTTGATTGGTTGTGCACATATAATTTCTCAGGCCTAAACTGTTAACCAAGTGTGAGACTAGGACTGGATCCAGCTGCACCTAATCTCCTTACCTCTGTGGTTCTAGGAGTTTAGAAAACAAAGAGGTCTGCTCTGAACCCCAGGACTCATTGAGAGGGCCTTCTGGATGAATGTGTTTAGCCCTACCCTCTACACTGTAAGTAATTATATGTATCCAGCCACTTTGAATCTTGTTAAGTTACTCTATTCTTTGTTAAATCACCAGGTTATATCTACATTATATCAATAGATACATTTCCTGCTTCTCTCTCATGAGTGAAGTGTATAGTTTCTCTGTACAGTTTCCATCTGTAACGCCATAAAAACAAAGCAAACAGTGGATAGAAGTCATTATCAAATGAAGATATCCAGTGGTTTACAATTCAGCTTATACAAGCATCTTGGCCACTGAGAGAAAAGTAATGTTTTGTATGCAAGAAAAGTATAGGAGAATGAATAATTTTAAATGTTTTTCAGTAGCATGAAAGGGCAGCTTTATTCCTTTGGGGAATAATATATAATCTTTTTCTAAAATCTTGAAAATATACATATTCTATTGAAATATATACATTTGTATGTATACATACAGATCATCTGAGAAAGTAATAACTTCTCCATACCTCTTTAAATTCACCTAATAAAATGAGAGCTTAGTGCTGCCAGCAGTGGGTAGGCTAACTATATGACAGTTGTATTCAGACTCAAAGACAATTTCCTGGTGCCTGTCTCCTGCCTCCCTTCCTCCTCCAGGAGAGGCCATCTGGGTATGGAGCCAAGGGCCCCTCTCCTCTCCAGAAACTCAACTTGCAAAGTTGAGACTGATTCTGCTCCTACCTTCTGTCAGCACTTCTGCCTGTATCCAGTAAAACTCTGTTTTTGGCTGAAAGCAGGAGATGATGTAGGCTGAAAGCACCGTCCTAACCCCTCCTCGTGGCCGTGGTGTGTTTTTTCCTGCACATTGCTCCCTAAAACTTCAGATAGGCATGGCAGAATGGAAAAAAAGAGGGCTGCGAGTGCTTTTTTTTTTTTTTTTTTTGTAATTACTTGTGAGTTTGCTTTGGTCTCCTGATCAGTAACTAAAAATGAACATATTACATGTCATTCATGTATTATCCATTTTAACAAAACAAGGAGGTGCACTTGATTCCCCTGACCTGTAGTAGAAGTCCCCGTTGTGCTGCTTCCTGCACTGCTGTGCTTCTACGAGGCAGCTTCCTACCCAGCCCTTCCACAGAAAGGGATGCTTAGCGGTGTGACAGACCGGGCCAAGCAGTGGGCTAAGCATTGGCTTCCCTTCCCAGAAGCTGTGATCAAGCAGCTGTGGGCAGGCAGCAGTGGAAGAGGAGATAACAGCCTGCCTGTGGTAGCAAGAAGGGACAAACTACCAATGAAACTGGAAAAACCCCTGAGCATCGCTCCTAATGTCACAAGGGTGACAGCAGCAATCCTCATTCAGAGACAGGCCTGAACATGAGGAGCTGCACACAAGGAATCTCTTCAAGGCTGATAGCCACCCTCCTCTTCAGACCTGCCTGTCTCCTCTGAGGCCCAGGCACCTGCCATCACCACAGACAAGCAGCACTGTGGCTGCTGAACACGATTAACGTGATTATTGTTGTGCCCATTGGAGTAGACTGTAGAGAACTCCCTGAATTTTTTGGCTTTAGCCTCAGTCTGTTGGTGGAGGAGGAGGAGAATGGTGATGAGTAAAATATCTTGGAAACCAACTGGCTTGATAAGACGAGCCTTGTAGGAGGCAGAGATCTTATGCTCATTGCTGGATTTCCCCCCTCCGCTGAATAATTTGACTGCAGAGCCCTCCCTGCGTGGTCAGGAATGGAATGCCATCACTACCCGGCAGCTTGGGGCCAGTCAGCCCATACCCCAGCCCTCACAGGGTAAGAAGGCTGTGGGAGGCCTGCTGATGCCCACAGCCATTTTTAGAACAGAGCTCTGCTCCCTGTCAGTGCCAGGGCAACCTATCTGGGCTGTCAGCAGGCAAGGAGATAACGTGGCCCAACGCCTTGCTGTTGTGGCATGCACATGGATTTCTGTGCTGTGCACAAGTTCTTAATTTGGGGAATATTGGGAATGAACACAACAATACCTTTGTACTGAATCTCCATCTGAAAATAGGCTTTAAAAACAAGTCAGCCGCACTGGGGATTCAGCTGTCATAGTTTCCTATTACATAAAAAAAATATGCATACAGAAACAGCTTTGAGGCTTTTACCTCCCTTTTTGCATTTTTGATATCAAGAAAGCAACAAAACCCCCAAAAGGTAGATTTTTAGAACCAAAAACTGAAAAAAGAGAAGTTGCCTTCAGGTCTTATTATACCTATACATTTCATGTGGCAAAGATTTGTCAGGTGCTCACCTTGGGGTCATCTCCATATGGGTGGTGACATCCAGAGTACATTTAGGGCATCTATTGAGTCCTACTACTATAGGACTACGTGAATGTCCATAAAGAGTAGTCAGGTAGTGAAACCTGTCTTCACTGAGATGCACAGGGGTAAAACAAAATAATACTCAATGCCTGAAGGTGAAGTGATGCAGTCACCATAAAAATCTGTGATCATGTTTGGCCGTTTTGGTATCCTATCTTAACTATTAGAAGCTTTCTTGGATCTTTTACAATACAGACAATCTGATGTGATTGTCCCTGAGGAGCTACACAGTAGGAAAGTAAGCACTCTTTCAACAAGTTCCAATGACTTCTAGTTATGCCAATTATTAGGCTGAATCAATACGAATTAAGGACTGCCATCTCAATTCAGTCAATGCAAAAATGTGTACTAACTCAGTCTCTGCAGACAGTTTTGCTGCTATGTTGTGGAAGTTTATGTCATTCTTATAGCACTCTGCATTCTGAAATCCCCTAAGTTCAGCTTCTCTTTTGAACTCACAAGTTGTAACTGAAACCAACAAAAAGCTCTATTAAATATTATCCTTACCTAATTGAATATATTAGTTGTACACAGCAATTACATTCCCCCTTTTACAGTACAGTAAAGCACTTATGGTACAATAAAATCTACCACACAGTGCTCAAAAGCCCAGTGTGTTGAGCAATTCAGTTTTTAGTGTCTTGTGTAGGTTAGGAATTGATTTTAACTGCCTGGCATAAATCATACAGTCCTATTGTTCAGACCCTAATGGACAGGGCTGGTTTTAAAACCTGCAGAACAAAAAGAAATAAACCTTCTGAAAATTTACTTTTGAGGAAAAGAGATGTGTTTTGAATTCAACTGAAATTTAAGAAATGCTGTGCACTTTAGTCAGTACAATTATCACAAGCACGACAGTAAATAAAACTTTGTACATTAGTAAACCTCAGTGCAAATGTAACTGTTTAAAGAAGTGAAGCTTGATAAACAGTGTGAAATTTAAAGCAAATTTCCAGTAGAGAGAAACATTTGCCTACACATCTATTATCCACTCTCTACCTATTACACCGAGAAATATTTGCATTCATTCTGCATGTATGTTTGGCTTTACAAAGCACGTAAGACGGACGCATTCTCTCATGAAGTTTGGCTCCATTTGTAGATTTTCTGTGCCAACATAGTTTAATCTTTTGTCTATGCAGTAACTTAAATAAAGCAAAAATAAATCTTCAAATCAAATCAAAACATTGTGTCATATATAAAAAAAAGGTGCATAAGATTCATGTAATGTTGAAAATACACTTAGAGTTATTGCTCTGTTAAGCTTTATTTATCAAATTTTGACCTCCAGAAAAATATCCATCATTTTAAAGGGTGCAAGTGAAGAGGAAACAGTCTGCACATAGTTGTGAGCCACCATCTAATTCATGCATTAAAGGTGATACATTTCTTCCTGTATACTAACACAGCAATTCCTGAGGAATGTGCAGATTAAGGGAAGGAGCTTCACAACTTGTGCCTTCGAACAGCTAGATCCCAAATTCAGGACTACTCAATACTGATCTGTCTCTTTGTAAAAATATCAGTCTTGACGTCTGCAGGTTTAAGCTAGCTGCCCTCAGCACTGCTGCATTTTTATATGAATGAAGAAGTAGAAGGCATGCATTCAGATACCATATAAATTCAGTTCAACATAAGAATCTAAAGCAACATTTACTCTGATAGATCTCTTATGTTTGATTTAGTTTCCAGACTTCAAAGACACAAAAGGTTCAATACCTATTTTATGTAAATAGAAGAAATAGTATTCAGTTAAAAAAGTGAAATAATTTGCAGAGAAAAAAGAAAAAATCATTTATATGTAATTAATTCCACAAATTCACCACTTCTCAAAATGTTTAATTATTGCTCTCAGCGTTTTTTAAGACCTTTTGTTTTCATTATTAGGCAATCTGCTGCACATTTATCAAGTCTGAAAGGCTAGAGCATCGTTTTTAAAACCACATTATAGAAAAGAAAGCTAACCACCACGTACAGACTGGATTTGAAAGTTCACAGCGCTGTTATAAAGGTCATGGTGATACTCAGTGAAAATTGAATCACACAGCAGTCGATACAAAAAACCATATTGTCTTCCTTCAATAAGGAGCTTTCAATGCAGTGCCAGTTTATTTACCATCAAACTCTGCAAAGTCAGCTAGCTAATAAAGAATTTAGGATTTATTGGCCCTTTAATTCAGCATAGAAAGACTTGCCAGAAAGTGACAGACTAATAGGCCAATTATCTGAGGAATATTTTGTTTATTTGGCAGAAATTACAGGGAGATGCGTAATAAAAATACCTTCAGTAACCAATTTATTTCTACGTTAAAATAAACTTATTCACGACTACTGTGTTACAGAAAGTACCATTAAAATGTTCAAAGTTCTTCCCTGATGCCAAACAAAAACACTTAACCAGGGCAATATACAATATTAATATTGTTTTATGGTCAATTTATGTCTAGACACAAGCAGTAAGAGGTGGAAGGATACTACAAAAAATTACAGCTTCTATACAGGAAACAGCAACAAAGCCCCAAAGGACTGCATTTACGTTTGCCTTATTCCAGATTTAGAAATTGTTATTTTTTCCTTATTAGGCATGGCTCTAAAATATTAGCTGTTTTCTTTGCATGAATGAGCTGTGGACACGGAATAGTCTGACAGGTTTTTTAATTAAAAATACTCAAATAAAATCTTGCTTCGTTTTAATTAGAAAGTGCAACTTAATTGTACTGCACTTCACACTGGATAACAAGCGAACTACATGAAGCTAACCAGAAGTGTTCACGTATCCTGACTGATTAACATAATGTAAAAGAGCATGGGCAACATATAACTGAGAAGCTTAAGTTTTTCTCAGAGTTAAAGAAATGCAGGCTACTAGGTCTATAGAGGAGTTAAAACTGTGGTATCCTCACATTTTCTGATTCCATGGGCTTCGCTACGAGTCATGAAATAAACCACAAGCCCTATTTATTTTTTGAAACATTTATGCATTAATGATCATAAGAAGGCACGATGGTACTCTTTCCCTTATGAAAGAAAATAAGAAATTCCCAATAAAAATTTCACATATAACTAATCCAATACATTATCTCCTGTGAGCACTGACATTACTAAAAATAATATAGATAAGGAGGTAGTAGCTGCACAATCCCCTTAGTAGGTCATGGGAAAAATGTTGCTACAAAACAATACTTCATTCTCAGGATTTTCTGAAATGAACAGTGACTCTGAATGCCCTAATTTGGAGCATTTATCACTACTTCGGCTAAGAGTTTTGATTGTTAGATAATGTCCTCTTTATTTCCTAAAACCAAGGATTCTTCAAGATAACAGAAGCTGGACATTCATGTATCACACATGCATCACTTTTCAAGATCCTGTCTTAGAGATTTCAGTTTGAGTTGGGAGAAGAAAGAAAAAATCATAAACTAATTCCAGTGGCCACTACACAGTTCCTAGACCTAGCTTGTTCCCATGAATAAGATCACAGGAAAGCAAAACATTTTGTTTAAAGCACATTGTCACACAGTGAATTATCATCTTTTTTTTTTTTTTAATGTAATTTGTTTTCCTTTAAGAACTCAAATTTTGGATCAGTTGAATTCATGGCTGAGGTACAGAGTAACCTCCGCTGTTCTGTTTGACTTGGGAAGTTACTGTTAGACTCAAGGATAGTGTTTGCTTAAAGAAAATATAAATTAAAGTAGCACGTAGACTTAAACAAAATGTTAATATTAAATGTATTTGATTTTCACAGTGGAGTTTTCAACTTAATGGAAAAAAATGCAAGCAGACAGGGAACTAGTTAACGGAGAAGTTTAAAAGAATTATCCTTGTGGTTTCAAAAATAGATTGATTTATCCATTTATTGACTCATAATGCACAGAAAATCCACCTGTTATAGTGATTCCATATTAAAACAGTGGTTTGACAGCTTAATCATCTGCTTTAATATGCCTGCAATGAAGTCATTTTTGGGGAGGAAACAAAGGCACACTTTCAATAATCTAGAGGACACTTCAGAGGTGGGACAAATAATTTATGGGTCTTCACTTGTCACTGAGGCAAGTACCTTACTGTCCATGGGTCACACAACTGCTTAGGTTGGAGAAACCTTATGAGATTATCTAGCCCAACCCCCAGGACCACAGGCAAATCTGATATGGGTTATCAAGCCAAACGTTAATACTAAAACTGCCATCAACTACAGTAGAATGCGAAGGAAGACAGGAACTTTCAAAAATATGTATATATTCTATATGATGTTATGTTTTCAGACTGAAAGTACAGTGCTAAAACAAGTATTATTGACTTGGAGAGAGCAAACCATAAAACAAAAAAGATTTCACAATTATGCCATACCTGTGCTAAATACAAAACCGGGTCCTCTTCCTTTGACTTTCACATCATGTATCTACAGGTGCTAATGTTACCTAAGGAGCTGATTTTAAGTATTCTATTGTTGGCTGTGGCCTCAGAGATGGTACACCATCTCTCCCCTGTTCAGTGATCTCATTCATCTTGTACAGTTCACAGTTATGCAGTTCCACTTGCTGGAGTGGCTGAGAGTACACTGCAAGGAAATCTATTGGTCTGGACATAAGAATGGAAATAAGAGTTATTTTCTTGAGAAGCAGTAGAAACGCATTGGAATGAGATGGAAGTATTCCTTAATGTATACAAAACTTCCTGTTGTTATACTAATCTACTGAGTCCTTGGTATTCCACAATGTATGAATGTGATGATTCACAAATACAGGTAAAATCACCAATCTCTTCCATGAAAAATCAGCACAAGATTTAAATCTTTAAATGAGGGTACTGAGCAATTTTCCAGAAAAAAAATAGTCATCAGTGAGGGGGGATGGGAAACAGGGCTGGCATGCACAGCTTCAGTATGCCAAAAGTTTCAATAAACAGACTTTTCAGTAAGCATTGGCTTCAGAAGGAAACTTTTATGGAGCAAGGAAATGGTGTAGATGCTGTAACCACTGAATGGCTGAAATCATATGTTTATGAAGGAAAGACTCTACAGAGGGGAAATGAAATGATAGGGATGCCTCTCACTGATGCATTTCTATGTGCAAACATTTAATGATGAGTCCATAAGAAAATACATTACGAATAGTCATTTAAGGGGTTTAAGGAGTTTCTCCCCCGGTGTATAGTGGGCAGTTCTGTCTTTGCCCAGTGTTAGGTGAAAACAAAGCCCAGTCCTGCAAGAGCTTGCCACTAGTAAGTGCGGACCTCTTAGCTCCATGTCACTCCTCCATGCTTGGGAGGCAGGGAAGTGTGGGACTGCTGCCAAATGAGAGCTGTCCTCAGCAATGCGGCTACTGTCATGGCTAGAAACCAGGCAGGGTCTTGGCAAGTTTCCCCATGCTACTCCATCTCAAGTGCCGCATATAAAAGCGGTATTTTTTTTAACCAGGGAAAGACCAGCCCTACCCATGTGCCTAACGAACTCCTGATTCCTTCAAAGAGGCTGTTGACACAGCTGCCAATTAGCTCCATTTGTGATGCACACAAACGACTACGAAGTCTTTACACAGGCCAAACAGCACGTGGCCTTTCACTCATTACTGTCATAGGTTAAATTAAAGCTGGTGACAGGGAACAGACGTGAAAGGTTCTTTAATCTTGAGCTTTTCCATTCAGTGCTGAAAGTATTTCTAGGGCTTTTTTTAAGGTCTATAGACCAAGATTACACTGCTGAAAAAATAATCAAGGTCACCAAAGCTTTGTCTTTTAACAGTATCCAAGCAAAAGCTGCTCTTTCCTGTGCACCTTAGACAGACTTTCTCCAGATCACTTGAGGTACTACTGTTCTGCAAGACTAAGTGTCTGTGTCTCTGCACTGATCATCCCCCCAGAATGAGAAGGATGCCAACGAGACCTGAGGAGCCTTCATCACTGTTGTGCAAGTCATCAAGAGCCAAAGGATAAAGAGATGGATCTTCTATCCTACTGAAATGCATATGGAAGTGATAGGCAGGGAAAACTTTTCTCTGGTGTTCCCACCTTACAAGCCCCAGATCCCTCTGCAATGCTCCTGTTACCTCATCTGATTCACGAGCATAGAGCAACTATGGCTATGTTCTCAGGATGTATTTCCACTGTTGTACCTGCACTTTGGCCTCAAATTCCCTCTCACCTTCATCTGGTGTTATTTCTTTGCATCCAAAATAGAGACAGGAATTTCCTCTTCTGTATTCCTTAATTTGTGAATCCTCAGATAACCATAAAGACAAATACAAATTCCAGCATCTTTTACACAGAAGAAAAAAATCTGATGCTGAGTAATGTCACAGTCTCTAAGGAAGGTGAGTCTGTTCTTTACAAAATGGAGGAGGAATTTATACATACACACCATCTCCCTTCCAAGCATTCGGACAACAGATATTGATGTAAAAGGGTTGAGACCTTGACCTCCTGGCTTTGAACAGAGCCAGGTGCCTGTTACGCCAAAGCTGTTTGCACTTCTGACTGTTAGTATCCCCATACAATTGTCTTGCTAAGCTGCTTCCACGCACATCTGTGTCTGACAGGTTTAATTCTCCAGAGTACTGGAAAAAATATTATAAGATGCAGAGATACTATTAATAGGTGTCCAGTTGGTGACACTGATCTTTTCTTTCTTGATCAAGTATTTTCCTGGGAAAATGGAATTTTCCTGCTGTTACATTCTGCACACAGAAGGAGAAAAGGGAAGGAGGCAAAAACTTGCAAAAGCATGCAGGAAAACAAACTTCTGAATCTGTTCTGTGGGTATCCTTTCAGGTCCACCTGCTGTGAGCTACATTCACAAGAAATCTTCTGCAATAAGGCCATAACAAATTAGCACACAAAAATCAGATCAAATAGAGATAAATGGACCACAATTTTATACTTCTTTGGGGCTATCTCTGCTGTTTCCCTTCCATTTTGAAAATCGTAGAAGCACAGAATCACCAAGGTTGGAGAGTACCTCCAAGACTATCTAGTCCAACTGTCCACCTAACACCAATATTTTGCCACTAATTCATGTCCCTTAGTACAACATCTAAACAACTCTTGAACAACTCCAGGGACAGTAACTGAATCACCTTCCTGGGCAGCCCATTCCAGTTCCTGTCCACTCTTTCAGAGAATAAATTTTTCCTAATATCCAACCTGAACCATCCTTGGCACAACTTAATGCCATTCACTCTATCCTAGCACTAGTTACGTGGGAGACGAGGCTGACCTCTACCATACCACAGCCTCCCTTCAAGTCGTTGTAGAGAGCAATAAGGTCTCCCCTGAGCCTCCTCTCCTCTAGACTGAACAGTCCCATTTCCCTCAGTCACACCCCATAAGACTTGTGTTCCAGATCCCTCACCAGCTTTGTTGCCCTTCTCTGGACACGCTCCAGGGCCTCAATATTTTTCTTGTAGTGAGGGGCCCAAAACTGAATGCAGTACTTGAGGTGCAGCCTCACCAGAGCTGAGTACAGAGGGATGGGATAATCATTTCCCTGCTCCTGCTGGCAACACTTAATCTCTGCAGGGTCATCCTACCCTCAGGCTGATCAACTCTTCCAGCCAGCTTGGTGTCATCTGCAGACTTACTGAGGGTGCACTCAATCCCCTCATAAGGTCATCAATACAGATACTGAACAGGACAGGCCCCAGCACCGACCCCTCGGGAGCACCATTTGTGACCAGTCGCCAGCTGGATTTAACTCCATTCACCACCACTCTCTGGGCCTGGCTCTCCAGTCCATTCTTTACCCAGCAAAGAGTGTACCTATCCAAGCCACGGGCTGCCAGCTACTGAGGGTACATGAGGCTACTTACAACAATGAATCCTTCCCTGATGCATTGATTTAATTTCACTTTGTTTCTTTTACTGGCAACCAGGTTAAAACACATATTTATGCATTAATTTCAAAGATCTTTGGCTTAGGCAAACTAATCTACATCTATAGAAAAACAAACAGCCAACAAATGGATTATAGAGCAGTTGCCAAAACTTTTGGGCCTGTTGCTGAATATTTTTTTCCTTGCAGTTTGGATACTAGCCCACGGTCTGTAAAATTTATATAGCAAGTATAAACAGTGACCTCCATTTTGTCTATTCTGTTGTAAGCACATCAGTGAAAATAACAACAAAATAATTTTGCTAAAAAACAGCTTTGCATCTTGCTTAAAAAGCATATATTGATTTCATAGAATCACAGAATAATTTCGATGGAAAGGGAAGTCTGATCCAATCCCCAGTCAAAACAAGGCCAGCTTCAAATTCAGTCCACGTTGCCTGGGCCAATTCCAGACAATTTAGGTCTCTATGTGATCTGCTCCAGTATTTGAGGGCTCTCATTACAAAAAACAATTCTGTCTGGTTGAAATTTGTTAGGTTTTTGTTGTTTCGTTGGTGTTCTTTTTTGTTTGGTTTTTTTTCAGCTTTTGTCCATTGACTTTTCTCTTTTTGCTATGCTGTCCCAGAAAGAGGAAGGCTTTATCTTCTTTATCACTAGCCCTTAGGCAACAAGAGATCCTCCTTCATCTTTCCCTTCCTCAGAATGAAAAAATAGGTCTGTTGGCAATATTTCCTGCATCAGAAAAATGGAGTACACCATTGGAAGATGTGGTGGAGCACAGTGCTTTCAGTTCTTCTGACAGCCCTCAACAAAACTCCCTCCAGTGTGCCAATGGCTTTTTGCTACTGTCTATGCCAACTGTATTTTAGTACTTTTCATAAATACGTACTGTAATCCAATACAATAAAGATGGTTTTGTGTTTAAATCTGTGAATGAATTTGGTACTAATAAGTGAATGATCATCAGCAGCAGCCAGATATTTTGCAAGCAGCATATCAGTTCACCTGTTTCCTATCTATGTGGTACATCATGGCATGTCCAGTCCAGAATATGTCTTGAGAACACTATGTACACATCAAATGCTTTGGAAATCAGTTATTTAAGGCAAGCAAGTGTACAAGAAATCAAATTTGTAGGTGACAGTCTAGGTGAAATTATCATCTTATTATAGATGATGGACTTAATAAGCAGCTGGCTTTCACACCATCACATATTAAAACAACAACAACAACCAAACAAACAGAAATAATAATAATAAAAAAAAAAAAAGTCTCAATCATAGAAATAAAGCAAAACTAAACACTAAACTTCTCAGAAACAGCAAGCAAGAAGATAGAGCAAATGTTGCAGTGAGGAAGATATAGGTATTTTGATTCTGCAAATGCATTCCGGTTCCTGCCAGTTCTGACTATTCCGCAAAGTTTGAAAACAAATTAAAGACCACAAGCTCATTTAAAATTTTGTGTTGAAAAGATCTTCAGTGGTTGTGGAATGGCCCATTAACTCACCATACCTAATTATATGTTTCATATTTCCATAGATAACACAACATCTGCAATCATGATAGCAAAATGTAGACATAATTTTCTAAATGGTCTGACAATAATAAAGCAGTATTGATTGAACAATGGATCAGTGTTAAGGCAATTGCAAGTCTGTTGCAGTTCAGTTCTCTTTTGCCAGGTATGGTATAATAGTGACTAAACAAAAGGCAATTCCTGTATACTAGGCACTTTAAGACTAGCTGTTGGAGCCAAATGGTGCAGATAACCAAGGGATAGCATGAGAAAACAAAGGCATTTTCCATAATCCTGATGCTATTAATCAAGTTTTACCCTGAGGTCTATACTCAATGTTGTTTATTTGCTTTTTGGATGTGTAGCAATGTTTTACATTAATCACAGACTGAAGCCATCTATTGTGGGTCCGTTTCTGTTCAGTTAGGAAACACACATTGTGTACATTAATAATCCCAGACTCCTAAAAAAGCTATGCTTTCACCAAAATGCATAAAAATGCTGAAGATCTGCTTTCTTTTCTCTTTTACAAACAAATTTGTCTTCAATTCAGGCACTGGATTCATGTTGATGATTAAGTTAAAGTTTCTAAATCTTTTCAGATATGTTGTTGCCTGCTACAGTCAAGATAGATTTTTATTCTCTTTGCTGTTGCTTCTGTATACACTGAGAGCTTGTGGTTAGAATGTCAGCTACAGTTCCTGTACAGTTATTATTTTATGGATACTATGAACATAAATCCTTTCTTGTATCTCTGACCTGGCAATGCTCTATTACTTTTACAATTTAATCAAGCAAAAAAGAGGAAGGAAAAAAAATAACCTAACCCAACTCCTTCAAGCTTTCTATCAATGTCAGCATGGAAATTACTTTTAGAGAACACTGTATTCACTTCATAAATTCTACTTACGTTTCATTATAAATTGCTTAGGAGAGCAAAAATTAAAGTACTGTATCAGTTACGTTTGCACTGGTATTTCTTTACAAATAGCCAGCCTTGATGTGCATATTTACCTGATATATATCTTTCTGCATGCATCGTCAAAAGCTATTATCTGACATTCCGCTTTCTTCTCATTGGTTGATAGGTACTCCAGTGAAAAGAACTATCTCCTGTATAAAGAGATTCCTCTTTCTCATTAATTAACTTTATATTCAAAAAGAATAAAGGGATAAAAATATGAGAAGAGTAGAATAGAATTCCAAGGAATACAAAGAGGCAGAAGATCATAAGCACACTTTTCAAATACCTATTTTCTCTTTGTGACTGAACTCCTGAAGGAGGAATCATAGTTTTTTCAAGAGTGTTTTATGACCATTTACTCAGGACGACACTCCTTAATCATTTGATTCAAGTTTCACAGGTCTCTGACTCAGAAAGAAAATAAATGCCATGCCTTGTTTGTAGGTCTGCATCCAAAGCAAAACAGAAAGGCAGAAACAAAAGCTTCATCCATTTGAAACAGTTAGTCATATCGGAAAAAAATATTTAAACACAAAGAGAAAGCATTCTTACTTTTTCAATTACAAAGGGACTCCTTTCCATTTTCCCCCAAAAGAACAATTCATGTATCTAGATTTCTAGAAAGTGAATTCTTCACATTAAAGAAAAACATCATTTCCTTTTTGCTACTGCAACCTAAGAAATAATAAAAATACTTTTAACTACCAGAGCAGAAGACCCTTAAGCTATCTGTAGGGTCCATAAAATTCTTGATAGGACTAGCAGAATTGTTTGCAATCGCATCACAAATCCTCCCTATAAGGAGGCAATTAAACAGTTAACCCTATGCCAAGTAAACATTAATGAAAACACATGAAGTACTAGGAGGACTTGGACTAACACTATACCATACTAAAAATAAATTTCTATGGTAATGTCAAAATAACATCAACACTAAAAGGACAGGAAAGACCTCCATTTTCAAAATGAAAAATCAGTTCTAATTTTGTTTTACAGTTTTAGTTAGACAGTGCTATCATGTATCTATGATATTATTTAGTATTATGGCATGCTAAAATAATAAGTTTCAGTGGAAAGTTGAAAAGGTACTGTATATTGTGCACTGGCACTGACTCAATATATGAGCTTTTAAAAAAGGTTACATATGGTTGATGTCTATTGATGTGCGGACTAGATAAAGATTCCACATCAGCTAACACGAACATCATCTTTTCCGTCAAAGCTCAGGGTTTCTTCAGAGCTGCCTCATTTCAAAGTATGAGGGAGAGAAGGGCTTATTTCTAACTCTGCAGAAGTTCTGGATCCAAAGTTTCCATGTGTTTCAATCCAAGATTTGGCTCCTGGCCCATTTTGCAACATGTCAGAGCAAAGCAATGAGATACTGAGTAAAAGAGGATTCTGGAATTCCAAAACAGAAGTTCTAAAGCATAACTGGAAATGTTATCAGTTATCCCCTATAATCATTAACTCAGTGTGTTCCCTAGTCATGACCTACTCCCCGGTCTGATCATTTTAAAAGGGCTCTGAAACTACTGGAGTATCTCCGGGCATTTTGGTGACTGCTTTCTGTCGCAGCAGCACTGAGAAAATACTTTATTTATGACCTGTATCTAATATCTCATATAGCACACAAATACTGTTTTGGCAAAACCTTCAGTATGCATATTATTTTTAAAATTAAAGTGTTTCTGGTAACTGGTCATATTTCAGTAAATGCCTCTGACTAAGTTTTAAAACACACAAGTTGATAAAATGTTTTAAATACATTTATTTAGTATTTATAGCACATAATTTCCCTACTGTTAAATAAAAATGTGATATTTTATTTAGTTTAAACTCATTTTTATGCTGGAGCAATGATCTCACTGCTAACCTACAGAGCAATGACCTCACTGAAAGAATACACCATTGCAATATGGTATCTCTGGGACTGAAAGCTATATTATTAGGCCATTGGTGGCAGAACAGCTCCAGTGAAAATCAATGAAGGAAGATCTCTAGTATGATGTCAAACAAACAAATACAAAGCAACTCAGAAAAATCTACGTCCATTCACGTGAAGCAGTCATCAGCAGTGTTTGATTTACACACTGTGCTTTACCTAAGCACTGACATTTCACATGCCAGATACTGCTCACTCTCACATGTAAATGGTCTGCCAGTATGACCATGAAGTCATGATCAAAATCATAACAAAGTGTTGTCTTTGGGACTAAGCACAGCTGTCATCCTGGCTTCAGGAACTGATATGCTGCTGTACTTAATTATCTGCATTGCACCTCCTTGTATTTAATATCTGCTCCCTAGAGTAAACCTAACAATGTTTAGTTATATTAATATTTTAGTGTCTTCCAGCTTCTAAAGTGCACCTGCAGGATTTTCAGAAGAACACATCACCTATTTTCCAGTTCTTTTCAAAACAATCTCTTTATGTTTTTGTGCAGTCCATACGAAAACATAAAGTCTTCTTGCTCAATCTTTTTTCCCAAGGAAGATACACAGTTATCTACCAGGCGTTTTTTGAAATGGTGAAAACTCAGTGAAGTTTAACTGTATGAATTGCCAAAGTATTACATAATTTACTGTAGATAAAAAGATATTAAGTGAAACTGTACTCTGGAGTATAGTTCTTTTGGTACTTTGTTGTCTACATCCATCCCGAGGAGTGAATATAAAAATTGGACATGTGACATAATGGAATTAAAGTGCAGTCAAGCTACATAATATTGAAAATGTTTTTGCAAAGTGAAAAGCAATTTTGATAAAACTACTCAAAAGTATAAGTCAGTTCCAAAAAGTGCCTAGAAATGAAGTTGAATTATTGTACCTCAATGAGTGTTAGCAAATGCACCACATTATAGTTGAAGTGGATTCCAGATCTGTCACAGGAGACAAAACCCTGAGCATTCTTGCATGCATCCCACATGTGTACTTGTGAATTTTTGATGACAAGATCCATTCCAATGGATGCACGCAAATGCAACTGATCAATTTAACAACTGCACAGTATGTTAAACAGCTATGCTGATAACAGAAAACTTTAATATGACAAGTTTCTCTTTCCTGTCTAATTGTTTCTCCAGGAATGAGAAGAAACTCAAAGGAATCCAAGACATATTTTTATTATGGAGACTTTGTTTGAAGCTTTATCCTAAACACATAACAAAATTCACTATACTAAGTGATGTCATTGCAATGTTTTTCGACTTTCTGAAATCACTTCAGAATGTTCTTGGAAGTGTGTTGCAAGAGTTCAGAAAGTACTGCAGACAATAGTAGTACTGCAGAATTCAGATGGAAGGCTATTTTGATGTGTTTTGCCATTTTCTACACAGCAATCACTAGCTGAGAATAAACAAGAATTGCCCCTAATTTGTCTCAAATCAAACAATGTGAGTTTTAGGCATCTTCCTAGATTCTTTTAACTTTGTCCTAGGCTAACATAGTTAAATGCTACTGGTGAGGTCTGGACACAGAAATGAAGTTGAACCAAAGTACGTCTACACAGTACTAAATTCCACCACCCGTCAGCACAAAATATTCTGCTGTATAAGGTTCTACTATTGGATTTTTTTGGGTTCTTTTTTTTTTTTGTGTGTGTGTGTGTGTGTGTTCTTCTGTTTCATAAAGCATAATCTTTCTTCAAAACACATCCTTCAGCAGGGAATCTTCCGAGTTTTAAAGAAAAAGATGTGCCTTTAATTCTTTAATCAATCAAAAACTTACTTTTTGTTGTTGTTGTTTTTTTTTTTTTACCTTGCAGCTACTTTAGTAGAAACATTTTGTAGAGTATATTTTGCTAAGGAAAAAATATTCTCTGATTCAACTTTGTATCTCAGAGTTACGCCAATGTATATACACAGTCTAGAGTTAAAAGGAGTGGAGATGAAAAACAAGTCATTCTCTCTCTGAGTAGCTAATTTAAATCATGTAATAGAGTACTGTGCTCCCCTAATAGCTAAGAGGAAAACTCATACGGTGACAGCAAAGCATGTGGTGGTGATACCACCACAAATGCAAATGTTAAAAGTATGCAGATCTATTTTAATAAGAGGAAGATTTTTGCAGAAAATGTTTCTATCTGCCTTGTAGTTGATAATGTCATATCTCATAATCTCATACAATTAAATTTATGTAATCCAGCCAAGGTGATAAATTTAAACCACTTAAATTCTGTGTGCACACATGTACAGAGCTGTACATTCATCACATAGTTTTAAGTGCTGTGTTTTATTATTACCAGCCCATCTTAGTAACAAAACGAATCAACAGTTGGTTGAAAGGAAAAGTGAAAGCATTATTCAGAATTTTACAACATTGGGTGTGTTATTCTGAAGATATTCAAGGACTTTACATAGAACTGTGATCAAAAAGAGGTTGCCCAACAGTACAGAACAATGACAGCATTTCATCTTCAAGGAGTTTTACTTAACTACATTTTAAATTAATTTCACATTCAAGGGCTAAAATCAAGGATATTCTACTCAAGGGTATCGTCCAGTAGACCCAAAGGACCTATTCTGTAAGGAAAACATAGTGGTTACATGCCACTTTCTGTCAGTACAATATCTATAGGTAGGGAATAGCATTTTCTGCATCAAACTGTACAATAATTTCTCATTTAGAAATACCTTTTCTAGTGAAGTAGTAATACAACTGGTCCTCTTCTGCTTTCAAAACAATCTTGCTAAATTCTAACACTTATCAATGTTATTGTTAATTGCATGTAATACTTACCTTCTACGTGGGTAGGGCTTATGTAGGTTGCTGCTAACATCTGAGGAATTTAATACAGTGAATTATTCTTTTTTTTCATAAATTAGAAACTGTCAACTTCAGAAGAAGGTTGAGATTTAAAATATTCCCCAACTCCAAGGGTATCTGACCTGGCCAGTCATAGGTGTAGGTTGGGCATGGTCTCTCATTCCAGGTTTCCCCACCACACAGTCAGATCTTCCCTTAGAACAGCCTAGCATATACTCAGGCACCTCCAGGCATTTAAATTTGAAAACCATAATCCTGATCTGAATCCTGCCCATCGTAGATCACTGTGGCGTCTGATTTTCTAGAGACAATTTCAAACACTAGCTAGACCCACTAAAGTCATTAATAACCGCTAAAAAAAACACTGTTGACTTCACAACAGTGATAACAGATTTGCCTCAGGGTTTTAATCAGACCTAAGGAAGGCAATTTTTAGCTATGGCTTTGAATGCTGTCTATCTGAAGAGAGTAACTGAATTCCTCAGTCAAGAGGCTTCTTTGCAAAGAGTTGACACGACTCTTCAGGGCTTGGCATCCCAAGGAAGTGGCAGAAGCTAATGAGCAGCCCTGAGTCTGATGGCTGACCTCCAGAGACTGATTTAAGTGTCTAGAATCCCTTATGCTATGCAGTAGGCTGCTCTGCATCATCCTTCAGAGACACAGAAAACTCTCTTTGCTTCTTAAAGTTTTTCCCTGCTTGCCTTAGGCAGCTTGAATTACCTCGTGAGGGCTAAGACACTCACCCATCACCAGTCTGAATCCTACTGAGCAAGGGTCACATTTGCTTCATGTCGCCTATCTCCCTCCTCAAGGAAACTATGTATGCACTTGGCATTTTCTTACTGTTACACGTGCATTTCTATGACTTTGTGACAGACAAAACGAGACTGCAGAAGGTTGTCTGGAATTCAGTTTGGAAGACGATGAAAGAAAGGGAAAATCCCCCCTATTTCAGTACTGAGATTACAGGCATTTTTTCCAGTAAAGAGATTCTTATTTTGTTTTGTCTCTGGGTAGAGGATGATGTTGAAATGACTCAAACAAAAAAAAATTAAGTCAGATTAGGGTATCAAAATTTTCACTTTAGGCTAATTTCATTTGAAACACAGATGAAGGGAGGAAATATCCCAAAAACTATACAAAACATTTGTGTTTTCTGAAAACTACATTTTTCAGTGGAATGTTCGTTGGTGTTGTTTTGCAACTGATCATTTCCAGCCAGCCCTATTGCAAATGCATGAGAACTGCAGACAGTAGATCTAGGGGAAAAAAAATCAAGACATTATCAAGAAATCACCTTGAACTCCTATATAGTGGGAAATGGTCGAGTATGAATATAAAAAAAAAATAGTACTGGATATAAAAATTACTTGCAATCGTAATGAAATAGCCTTTTCCATCAACTTGTTCTCATCAGCTTTCATGTCATCCATCACTAAGACAGACTGCAGCTTACGGAAAGGAAGCTATGTCTGGGTTTCCAACAAAATTAATTTGTTTTGTTTGAGGTTGGGAAAGACAATCAGCAAAGGCAATCTTCATCCTCATTTACACTATACTGAAGGCACCGTCACTGAAGTTGTAACAGACTGCCTCTCCTAGTACATTTCTAGACACAAAAGAAGAAAGAAAACTTTATACTTCTTAAAGCTCTTTTTCTCCATGTGCTATTTTCATATAGACTTCCCCGGAGACATGCACATTTTTGCCTGTAAAATAGATTGTCTTCACTTTTAATTCTAACTAGTTTTCTTTAATACAGGAAAAGAAATGAAAACATGTTCTCATTGCAGCACTTTATCCATCTGGAAAGCATAGGTTTTCCTCTGTGGCATACCCATGATCGTAAGAATGGAAACAGACAAAATCAGGTAGTTTAATAAGCTCTTAAACCCATTTTAATTAAGGAAAGACTACTGAGCTCAGCTTTTAAACACTTGCAAGCATATGAGATCCCTGTGCTTGTATCCTGATTCAAGACCTTGAAAATTTGTCGCTATGCTCAGTGTACACGTATTTCAGAGACAAGAAGAAAAGAGTTTTCTGTTCCTTGTGATACAAAAACAAAACAAGATAATACCTCATAGCTTAAAATAGTTCTGAATAAGAGGTCTAACTAAAAGGACCATAAAGGATCTTAAAGGAGACTAAAAATCCATACCAAGAGAAGCACTGAGACTTCATAAAAAGCTGCAATAATGGATCACAACACATGAAAGGTAAGAAAACAGAATCACTCTTACAAATAACACAAAATATATAGAGCTGCCCAGGACTCCTAGACACTCACTTATATTAGAATTACTGGACAGGTAGTGCAGTAGAAAACTAACTTCTTAGATTAGCCATCAGTGGACACCACATACCTAGACTATCTACATATGCAACCTGCAAAATCAATGTGCGCACGATTAAGACATCAGAGATGTTCATCTGAAGGGCAAATCTAGAATGTATACAGTATTTTCATGCTCCATTAACTCCGAGGGTACATTATGTTTCTAAAATTAAGATCTTCTATTCATTAATCAATAAAGAGTGTAACATATATTTCTAAGAATCGTTGTTTTATAATAACACCAGCGGCTGTTAGGCTACTTGGATGTTTGCCTCCTTGGAATCAAAGCTAAGAATAAGGCCGGAGGGAAGCAAGTATGATCACTGCAGCAGTCATAGACAGGTACCTGAGGAGCAGAGCAGCAAAACCTCAGCCTTGCACTAAGTTCCAAGAAACATTTGGCTAAACATAGCTATGGGTCATTAAGAAAAAGATTAACCTTATTGCTAGCACTGCTAAAATACACCAATGAAGAGGTAAAAACTTTAACACTGGTTGCAGGCAAACTGTGCTAACTAGTTTCAGCAGCACAAAAGTTAGTCCTTCCAATGCTTTTTTGTTTTACCTGAACAGAATGAGCAGATATTACCTAAGTGACAAAACTTTTAAGACGAAGAGTCATTCAGATCAATAATTTATTCTCCATTCTCCAGCCAGAGATCTTGCTCAAAAGGTATATATTAACAGTTTTGTTTTTAAATGGTGACAACAAAGACCAGGAAAATGCTGAAATGTGAAAGTCCTCAGTCAGTCCTCACATTACAAAGATTTGCAATTGCTCTTCTGACACTCTTCTGATGACGTCAGATAAGAAAGAACTGGAAAGTTTATTGAAAATAATGTTGTTGGCACAGCAAAGAGGAGGAAGCACAACTCTGATATTTCTCCTGCAAGAAGCTTCATCCAGAAGGCTTAGCAGGAGGGCAGAATAAAATTGGGCATGCAGGAGTTTGATAAGGCAACAGAAATGCTACAGGAGAAGAATGAAGATGTATACTAGCACACAAGATAGCGGGAATAGAGATACAGTGGTAAATGAAAAGGCCTCCTTGTCACTGCACGTAAAAACTTGATTCACACGGCACAGCACTATCAAATCAGACAGCCATCCAACTGACATCCTGTAGCAGTAATCCCCTAGGGTACTGAAAGAGCTGATTTGGTCAATATAAGTCTTATTAAAAAACAAATAGGTTTTCTGGTGCCTCTCTGTGGTTCTTGGATCAGGCCCAGAGAGCAGTTATCACTCGGGTGTATGCATGTCCTGATGAACCTCACTGGGACTACTTATACAGATATTTAAAAACAGGTTATGAAAAAAGACCCAGAACAAATTTTCCTGTGAAATAATTCAGTTCCATTATCTGTGTTGGGGCCTTGCACTCACCAATAAGCCACAGTGGCCCAGACCAGCCTCATTCAGGACCCTCACTCACACACTCACTGCCTGTTGGTGCAGGATCCATTTCAGCTCAGCCCTGGGTAGCCCATCCTTGACAGAGCTACTCCATAAGAGTGTCAGTCTCCAGACTTGTCTCCTGATGTTCTTCACTCCCATTCACTCCCATTCACTCACATTGGATGAAGGGAGCCCAGGCTCCCCACCTAATCTAATCTCGATTGCTCACTGTCTACAGGACAGTCGACAAACACATCCCTGCTGAGATGCCGTGGGACTGCAGTCCTCTTGGAGACATCCCCTGCATCAGGGTTGCCCTTCAGTCATACTTCTTTTTGTAGTAGTCTGCCCTTACTGCTCCCTGGCAATTACCGTTATGCCAGTAGCACTCTTAAATGAAATACTTCTAGAAGAGTCAAACCCTATAGAAGAAAAAAAATAAAATGTTGTATTGCCAATTCAAGAAGAAATGAAGTTGCACATTTAATATGCAGGAAAGAGGTGCTGTGGCAACTCTAGATATTCCAGACTGTGTAAGAAATCAATTCAGAGAGCAAGTTAGTACTGTAGAACACAGCAGTTATACTGTAAAATCTGAATAAACATTGAATACCTTTCCCCACCTTTCAGCAAAGATTTAATGCAGGAGTCTGTGGTGAGCTGAAATAATACTGAGATTTCATCTTATTTATAAAATACACCACAGATCATTTATTAATACATAAAGTATCATAAATAATTAAAACAAGTCTGTAGTTGTCAAAATCAATGCGCAAAATATATTAGCTGATTTTTGCACTTACACTGTGTTTATTTGCTTAGTCAGTAATTTGGAAAGGACCAATTTGCATTGGATTGCACATGTAATAATGTTCTTCCATAAATATATTTTATAAACTAAATTATCTGTTAGTAACAGAAATCTAAACAGTCACTCATACTCTGACGAATTCTCTCTTGTCTTCAAAAACAAAACCAATCTCTCTAGTGTCTAATCCTAGAAGTTCTTGGCTCATGGAAAATTTCTCATAAATGTTGATGGAGACAGCAGATTAAATCCAACAGGAATTTTACATGAATGAGGACTTTGTGAACAGAGTAGATGAATTTTTCTTGTCGTCACATGAATGTACATCACAGGAAAGGATAAGAAATTTCCTTCCCTCCTTCTTCATGGCTCCCTTTTGCAAAGCCTTTGCCAGAGCAAGCTATACAAAATAATACATGCAATTTGGAGAAGCTGCACACCAACAGATTTCTCATTCACACAGCATGATTTGCTTTACAACATTTAGTTTCCCAGTACGTTACTTACTAGAACATTACTTATTAACTACACTCTGAGGTATATGCTTGTCTCGTTTATACAGCGTCCTTCTAAAGTTCATTAACTATGGTCTTAGGCGGATGTACACCCAAGAGATGGTGTGAGGGGAAATGGGAAGAGGAAGAAGAAAACCTGTCCAAGTCTTCCTAGGGAGCATCGATCCAATTAATAAATTACAACTTGTGAAAAGCATAAACCACACCTTTGTCTTTATATACCAGCTAGATCCCAGGAGGCAGTCTCTGTGCTCTGGCATAACTTGGCATCACCGGACAGCTATGATTGCAGAAGGATGGATATGCTCCACTGGTAAGCCCCACCGAGCCTAAAAGAAGATCCTGGCCTTACATTAAATTTTAGCAACTTAAAAAAAGAAAAAAAGGCTCCGCAAAAATAAATCTATGTAAATACACTGACTTCCATAGAATGACTATAATTTAGTGTAGTTGAATATCTTAGCTACTCAGAGTATGTTTTGATTTCCAGATATATCTCACTTGTGCTCCTCTGTTTAAACCACATTATGACTTAGTCACTATTTGGGAGTAGCAACCACAGCCATGATATGTCATATAAGTTATGACCTAATATAATTGACTTCAAAACCTGCATAGTAAAACATCACCATAGGAGCTTGAAAGTAAACTTTTTGCTGATAGAACGCAGGCAACAAAATCAGAAAACACCTGTTTTTTCTCCTAGATAATTTTTGGACTTCACTTTCTCCAAAGTCTCTCACATCTGGGCTGTTTTCAGGACTTGCTAGTTTCCCTTTGAAACATCTCCAAATATAGTCTTTTTTCCCTGTCCAGATGTACTGAGCCACTACTCATCTCATGTTCCAGCTGCCTGTCTTCCAGGTGTAATCTTTGTTTCCTAGCATTAACCTGGCTTCCCTAAGCCCATTCAAAATGTTGCTGTCAAAATTACCTTTCTGCTTTGTGACTTTTATCCTGATGAATCATGTGCATCCTCATTTACTTCTCCACTGAGTAAAAGATTCCTTTCTAACACCACCTTCTGATGCTCAGGGTAACTGAGATACTCTTTGTGCTGGATACTGCAATAAACTTCCACAGATTTTAGCAGATCAAACACAGTGTAAAATACTTCTTGGGGAAAAAAAAAAATTGCTCTATTCTAGGTTAAACCAGTCCATTTTTAAACCAGACTTCAATATGTTCTTTTCCCATTACACATTTTTTAAATGAAAATGAACAGTATTTCCTTGCACCTTGAGACACACACAAAAAAATATTTTAATAAGTAAAGAAATAGCATCCTTCATGGTACTCTAGCTTCTCTTTACAAGTTCTGCACCTAGAACCTGCCTCACACTGGGGTAAGGCTGGCAGTCTCTCCAGATGGAGCCCTGCATTGTTGTACAGTAGAAGAGAGCCTGGTTGCCTGTTCCCAAGGAACAGGGCGTGCGGCAAAACAGACTAAAGCCAGGAGGAACGGCTGAATACACAAGAGTATTCTGCTGCTATTGACAGGGACCTTGACAAGCTGGAAAAACAGGAAAAAGAACATTTTGAAGTTCAACAAAGTCAGGGGCCATGTCCTGCTCCTCAGGAGTAATCACTCCATGCACCAGTACAGCCAGGGATGACTGGCTAGGACAGTATATTTGCAGGAAAGATGTGGGTGTCCTGGTAGGCAGCAATATGTCTTGATTCTAAGAAGGCTGAGAGCCTCCTAGCAGGCATTAAGAAGTGCACCACCAGCAACTCAAGTGAAGTGTGCTCACATAGAGTGCTGTGACCAGTCCAGGGCATTCCTGAACAAGAGAAAGTGACATACTGGAGTGAGTTCAGCAAAGGTCTACAAAGCAGATTAAATGCCTGCGGCATCTGACATATAAGGAGTGGCTGAGGGAGCTGAGACTCTTCACCCTGGAGAAGGAAAAACTCAGGGGATTGGATCAAAATACCTACTGGGAAGGAATAAGGAAGATGAAGCCAGTGGCACACACAGAGGCTATACGCTGAGTTTAAAATACAAGAAATTTCATTCTAGACATAAAATATATATATATATATATTTTACCACAACTATCATTGGATACTGGAACAACATACCTAGAGAGGGCCCCAAGAGGTTCCATGGAGATACTCAGAATCCAATTGGGCACGGCCCAGAGCAACCTGCTCTAGCTGATCCTACTTTGAACCAGGGTTTGTCTGGATGATCTCCAGAGGTGCCTCTCAACCTCAGCCGTTCTGTGCTCCTGCCAAGACTCCGCTCTAAAGAACCAGAATAGTCCAAAAAAACGAAAGGCTGAGAGACATCCGCCTTGTAAAAGCTTTGTGTATTATACTTTGGTATTATTTGAGAGCCTTAAGTGCCTGGTTCAGATCAGGAAATCAGGGTAGTGCCCAGAAAAAGATGCGGCTGTCCAGCCCCAGGGGAGTATCAATCCTGGAACAAGTCATCTCTCTTTCCCTGAAATACTTCCTGCAAATCTTGCCCGATGAACTTCTCCAAAAGGATGCATTTCTGCAGAAAATACTGACATGTCAGAAACATCTGCTAACAACATTCCAATCAGGTGCACATATAAATATCTCATTTCCTTCTTAGACATATAATTCCATTAATCATTTGAAAGCACAGACAGAATATTCTAAAAGTGCAAAGCAAGATGACTACAATATACACGTCCATGCATCTGTCTTACCTAAAATATGTTTGCACCTTTTACACAAGGTAAAGAGGGGATGTTATCCAGCCTTCTTAAGCATGAGAATTCTTTCCTTTACTGGGTCCACTTGCTTCTGGTAAAATGGGAAGGGACAGTTTTGACCTCTTATATCACTCATTCAAACAGAAATAGTTCATCTCACCCATAATTGAACTTTCTGATTTTCTTTAATCTTGCATCCTCCAACATCATTTGCAGACTTTCTTCTACATCATTTTTCTTCTCTATCATGTTTTCTACGTACTTTCCTTGAGTTTGTACTGAAAAGGGGTTTCTGATATATATATTTTTTTATGTATCCATCAACATTTATCCTTTCATCTAGTACTCACCATCAGCAGTAGCACACTGGAGTATCAAGGCTTCCTCCAGCACCACTGACCTGTTGCTATTCAGATCACCAAGTAGGAAAAAAAGGCTCTATCCTGGCATTATCAGGCACAAAAGCTAAGACGTCATGCCTGATGTCTGACATAGTCTTGCCGTGCCTTAAAGATTAGATGTTGTTTCTGAAGTACTCTGAATATTAAGAAATAGGGAGAATATTTCCTTAAATTATAGGCCAAAAGAGATATACGCTTATCCTGGAAAAAGTATTTGTTCTATAGGTGGACAATACATCTGACTTTTTGAGTATATAGTACAAGCAGCATGTAAGATAGCCAGACATGCGCCAATCTTTTTATATTGCTGCCAAAGCTTATTAGCCAAAGCTGTTCCAAAGGAGTTAATCTGTGAGAATTCAAATGCAACAGATAGTAGCTGAGAGTCAAGGAGCTAAAATCATCACATTGCTTCATCTTTTTTTTTTGCATTTGGAAAGGCTCTGCACAACTCCCAACTCATTACTTTGAAGGCACACTGACACATGTTTTGTTGGACAGCTGTAGTAGCACACCATATTTGATGTTGGCTTTATGACAGGGCTTTTCTCATAGTAGACTTCCAGACAAAATGTTAAGAGAACAGAGGTTGAGCTGCTGCAGCAAAACAGACACATAAGAGTATAAGAGTAAGCACTTAACTGCTGCTTCTTTCTTTTCATGTCTGTTTAAACCTAACTCTCCATGATCAACCCCAGTTATCCTTTAGCTAGTATTTCACTGAGCACTATTTTTTCTTTTTTAAACAGAATAGTTTCTTTAGAAGTTGAAGAGAATGGAGATAGCTGTTCACACATTAAGTGAAAATAGGAAGTCATTTGGGTGATCTTAATTCTTGCTGTGTAGGGCACTGGGACAATCCTAGTCTGAGTTTACTATGGAAGGATGCATACTCTGGCTGAATCCTGCCTACAGATGAACAACATGGGTGAAAGCCATTTCCTCTCATGTCCTGATTTCCACAGGGAAATCTTTGGACAAATGGCCCAAAGAAGAGCCACAGTGAACTCCAGCAGGTCCATAACTGACATTGGCATACCATGTCCCATGATATAAAATGGCAGGTCACACTTTTAGACACTGTGCTGTTTTACCTGACAATTCTCATTTTTGTGAAACATCACACCTAAACCGGGCAGTTCAATCTCATGCTCTGTCTGTAGCACTTCTTTTGTCCTGATGTATCTTCCAAGATGAACATAAATAATATACTTCAAAAAAATAGCAATGATTTCAAATAAACATTAAGTACCTCATCTCAAACAAACAACTTTCTGAAGTGTTAGAAGACAATTTGATAGAAATGGCATCGTCAACAAGGACAATAATCAGAAGAACAGTAACCACTATAATGCAAGTCTCTATTTCAGAGTGCTCCAGCTCTCAATAGAAATTCAGTTTAAAAGGGAAAATGGAAAAAACAAGCATCTCTAGAACCTTAAGAAGGAATCAAAAGCGGTGGTTGTAGTTACAAGACATACAGTTTGAGTCTTCTGGAAAAGAAATCAAGCTTTAAAGTAGGCCCTTTTTTTTTCTTTCTTTCTTTTTTTTTTTTTTTATTTCACACATACTCATTGCCAGGCAAATCCCCAGGCATTAAAGTTTGCTTTTCTCTCAGCACTCTTTATGTAGTCTTGATCCTTAAAAAATACTCTGTCTGCACCTCACCGAAAAACCCCACGATGATTGTGATAGTGAGCTGGCCAAGGTATTACATCAAATTAATCATTTTCAAACTAAACATGTAAATAAATAAATACTCTATAGGTTTTTGCAGTCTAAGATTTTAAAAGAAATCATCCTAAATTCAGAGAGGTTAAAAATAAATCAATGCAGGGAGACAACAAAAGGGAAAATTGTTCAACATGTAAATAACTACATGACTATGAACACAGAGGTTAAATTTAGGGTTTCCCTTCTCCCTGTGACTCAGTCAGGCTGTCACACATGGAGACTTTGTATTGCAGTGCACTTTCAAGAACACCCCAGGACGTACAACCACCTTGTAGCCTACTTTCTGTTTAAACCCACCTCCCGCAGTCAGCTTCTTATGCCACATATCTTCAATTTGATGTTATTTCATATACAAACAATCAGTTATAATGCACAGAAAGCAGTCTATGTCACTGCCCCAAAATATTTCCAATTTGCTGTGACAACCTACAAACAGAACTGGGGAAGGAAGCTGCTCAAAAAGAAGCACTGGTATACAGGGAAGAATATGTAATCAAATGGCAGTTTCCAAGTACATCTGTACAATCAGTATTCTTAAATTCATTTTATTTTAGAATGGGTTAGGAGGGGTCTGAGTTCATCTAGAGACAGAAGTTTCATACCGCTCTCAGCACATCAAACACAGGAATCAGCTGCACAACCACTGGGGCACCACACTGCTCGCTACTCCCATTTCCCTTCATCCTCTCCCCAAAAAATCCAGCTGAGCTCTGGCGAGTTTATGCTTTCCTCTTCAGAGTACAGACTGCAAGGTTTTCCTGTGACAGTTTCTCAGCTCCCTCATTTTCTACACATGGAAAGCAAAACTGCATGGAAAGACCTGAATGACAGACTTACTTCTTACTGAGAATATTGCTCCTGTGCTCATTTCATGGCATGTCCATGCTCATGATGTATAAAGAGAGTGTGTAGTAGTGGCATAACCAGCACCACGCAAGCAGACCTCTTACAAAAACAGGTACTTGCCAGAACATATGTGTACATGCTGTCAGTTCCTCTGTGACTCCACTTTGCATTCAGCCCATAAGTCAATGTACTACATTTATGTCATCGAGCATTTCCTTCACCAACATGCCAGAGAGGACTAGCCCCATCCTCAGTTTTGAAAGCAGACATCAGGTACTCAATAATGGTCATTGTGACTTCCATCTGTACAACACAACAGCACTGCTTAGGGAACTGATGGGTATGACCTGCTTTCAGTACTTATGAGCCCCACAGCTATTGAGCTGATGAGACTGTACCAAAAGAGCAGAACAGCAACAACTGAGGTACAGTGTAACTGGAGAAATGTGTTCCTAGTGAATTTAAATCATGATGTAGCTGCAGTCTTGCCTTATCCTGCCATGGGTGAACCAATCACACCTTTCTAACATATCTTTTCTTTGGAATTTCTGACACAAGATGTTGCTCTTGCTTTTGTTGTATATACCTCCCAGACACTAAATAAACAGCAAAGAGCAATGGTGCCAAGGATACAATGAATATTTTGAAATCAGGTTGGAGTCATCTGGGACTATATACAACTCCTTCAGGATCCGTCTTCCTCTTCTAATGAAGTGTGCACTGGTGACACAGTCCCCAACACAGGGTGGGAGTAACATGGGAACTATGTCATCGAATTGTGACCATAGACAAGTCAAAGAAATTCCAGACAGCTGGCCAAACTGTGCACTGGGCACTCATCCTAGAGTGCTGAATTCACTCATCAGAACCTATGGGTCACCCAGTGCAGGCCCTGTCCCACCCAGACAGGGGCAGGGCAGCCATGGGCATCAGATCAGCTCCCTGGGGACAGAGGTTGAGACAAGGGCAGGATATTTCTCTCCAACTTCCATGGGCCCAGCAGGTATACAGAATGCTATGGGTGTGCTTTTCTTTCACAGCTTCATGAGGAAGTGGTGGCTGCATCTGCTGAGTACCTGATTTTCATCCTCCACCTCATTTCAGGAGTTGTACTACAGGCTAGGCTGACCCTAGCCCTGTGGGGTAAACCCTTACGAGCAGGTGGAGCACACATTTGCTGGTTTACTTTAATCTAAACCAGTGTCTGTTCCAAGCACTCTGGGACTAGCTTGAAACATAAGCAAGGAAAATCAGGAATTTTTGCTTCAGGAAAACATCCCTGATGTGGACATAAGTACTAATAAGGATGCACTCAGTACACACGGCTGTTTTTATCATCGATTCCAATTTGTCTTGATTATTTCTAACCTTTGTGAACATCTTAATGAATGGCTTCAAGCCTTCCCATTGCCAGTGATGGTAGCACGTTGTGATTTACTATTGTTAAAAATCAGCATTATTGCCCCATCACAACATACAAAATGGAAATTTAAAAATAAAAAACTGTGCAAAAATATGGAATGAGCTACTTGTAGGAAATTCTTGAAAGGTACTGAAACCAAGGAGCTTTAAAAGCCAGCCTTTATGCAACTTGTACTGAAAGTTAAAACCTGGGACCAGTTAAATCTCTTCAGAATTCAGGCATGAAATGTCTAGTATCACAGCGCTTGCTTCATGCAAGTAATGACTGCTTGGAGAGACATTACAATAATTTTGTTTCCTGAAATTTTCCCCATTCCATTTTTAAAAACACGTTTTAAATAAGTAATACATTGTTTGTAGTTGTCTACCTTTGAAATTTAGAAACTGAAGCAAATAAAAGTTAAATGAATTGTTCAGAGTCCCATAGATGTCTGTGGCAGAATTTCATTTTCAGAGATGAATTATGCTGTGCACATTAATAACATAAATTGTAGTGGTCTGAGTTGCCATTTAGCTTTTGCTTTTATAAAAGCAGGAACTTTTCCTATGTGACTAGGGAGAACTGTATAAAAATATCTGTATTCTGGAGAAATGCTCAAAATAAATCACATTTCTGCTGAGTCTGTGATGGTTTTGTAAAGCTAAATCATGGGGGATGCCCCTGAGTAAGGGATCCCACTGACAACATTGCTAGCAGTATATATCCTGATAGGAAATCTTCAGGAAAAGACATTTCTTCATTGAATCACAGAATCGTTCAGGTTGGAAAAGACCTTAAAGATCATCGAGTCCAACCACAACCTAACCATAGTACCCTAACTCTAACAACTCTCCACTAAATCATGTCCCCGAGCACCACATCCAAACGATTTTTAAACACATCCAGGCATGGTGACTCAACCACCTCCCTGGGGAGCCTATTCCAGTGCTTAACAACCCTTCCTGTAAAGAAGTGTTTCCTGATATCCAACCTAAACTTACCCTGGCACAACTTGAGACCATTTCCCCTCGTCCTGTCACCTGTCACCAGTGAGAAGAGACCAGCCCCGCTCTCGCTGTAAGCACCTTTCAGGTATTGGAAGAGAGCAATAAGGTCTCCCCTCAGCCTCCTTTTCCCCAGACTAAACAGCCCCAGTTCCTTCAGTCGCTTCTTGTAGGACATACTCTCCAAGCCCTTTACAAGCCTTGTTGCCCTTCTTTGGACCTGCTCCAGCACCTCAATGTCCTTTCTGTACTGAGGTGCTCAAAACTGAACACAGTACTCAAGGTGACGCCTCACCAGGGCCGAGTACAGGGGCAGGATTAGTTCCCTAGTCATTAGCATTCTGAAAGAAAAAGATACGTAGGACAACTCTATGTGGAAGGAAAAACAAACCTAATATTGTTTTCAAGTAGATTTTAAAATATAAGATTACAGTATCCTACATAATTTAGTAATTATTTACTACAGTGTCTTACATTTTTTAAAATGTCAGAGTTCTATTATTTATACACGGATAAATTTTGTGCTTATCTAACAAGTAGTTGACCAAAATCTGGTGGATGAAAGATAAAAATCGTGAATAAGTATTTTTAGAAACTATGTGAAAGTTCATATACTTTGTTGATGCATTCCAAAGTACCTAAACATAAAGGTACTCCCATGTTCCACTCCTCTATCTTATATTCTCATCATGATTAATCACTGTGGAAGTCACAGTGAATAGCCCAGTGTAGTGCAGCACACTCTGAGCTTGGACTGATGAGGAAACTGCACTGAAAGACAGCAGCAGGAATAAAATACCTCCAGCTGCTACAGCAAGCCATGCCTCTGTGCATTACTCATTACACTATAGAATATAAATTACCTGGTTCCAGATGAAGAGAAAAGGGAGATGTGCTCCTACAAGAGATCAGGAAGAGACAAAGAGAGCCTGCCAACATACAGGTACACAAGTACAAGTGACTAAGTCATGAAAGATTCACTCACTTGCAATTTTTTTACTGCTTAAAATGAATTTGAAAAACCCATAGCAATGCCTTTGTCTGTGACTCTGAAGATGTTACTACTGCATCATCAGGCACCATGCAAAATCTTTTTGTCTAACAATTATTTAATGTTGACCTCAATTAATTCAAAGTGAATTAGAGATGAACACCACAGAGCTGATACATACTTAGAACAGCCACAAAACCACGATAGTTAGAAGAAAAAGGAAAATCAATTAGTGCTACAAACCCTCAAGACTTCAAGGCATCATCAGCTATTAGCTGATGAGCTTTGAAACAAACCTACTCTACAAGCAAGTAGTGCAGATATCTGCAGCCCTCCAGCCATTGGCAGCATCAGTGTATCAGACAGGATGAGCTGCTGTTTGGATCCAATGAGGCAATGCCCCTGTTACACCATTTCACTGAAGTCAAAGGAGTCAGAGACAACTTCTGGCTTTTTTGACATTTCACACATGCATCATTGGCAATACCAGGAACTTAAAGGAGGGCAGACAGAATATCCTTCATTCAGGAAACCCCCAAAACCTGCATAAATATTTTACATGCTCTTTTTTTTTTTTTTTTTTTTTTAATAAATAGAACAATGTCATCTAGCACAGAATTCTGCTACTTCTGGAGTAGCACTCAGCTAATCCAAATTAGTGCATGATTTCATGCAGGAAGTAAAAAAAATAAACATATCCTGTTAGAACTACAGGCAAATTTCAGGTAGGCAAAATCTAATTACTCAACATGGAATACAGCCAGTGACATCAAGTAATGCACTTATTCTTGTGAAATGTGCTGTAGGATTTTCTTTTAATAGTTAGACTTGCTCTGAGCCTTCATTTTTTATTTAATCTGAAAGATGGAGAATGTGCTCATTTGTGTAAAATCAGTTATAATGGATATAATGAAAATTTACACAAGTCTTGTATAACTGGATTTAACGGCTAGGATCTGAAGTTTGGGTTCGGACAGCAGTAGGCCACAAAGACACCTTTGTATAGAGTTGAAATTTTTTGGCAGAGACTGGAGACAAGTGGCAATAAAAATTTAAGTGTTGAGACTGTCTTTTAAAATACTTCACACACTTCATAAATAATAGTCTGTATTTTTAGAATATTAATAAAACTGTCCTGCTTCTGCCCCTCCAGTTTTAGTATCCACCATGTCCCTTTAAAGCTGTGACCCTGAAAAGGGGAAGAAGGCAGAAAGCAAAGCCAGTAACAGGACTCACATCTTGAAGAAACAAAACCAGAAAATGAGCACAATACCTCCCACACCAACAGTTCAAAGACTATCTGTCTAATTTCTAAGCAGGACTAATTTGTGTGTGTGTGTGAAACTAATGCCAACAAAATGACATAGGTAATTACATACGATTTCCGCATTGCACAAAGGTATAGGTGGCCCATTGAACCACGAGCCAAATTCAGTGAATTCTTTATGTGTGATGGCAAGCATTTGGCAGCTTAGCACTGTTGATCATTGCAATGGTTAACATCAGAGCTCTGTACCAAGAGTTGACATTACTAGCTTTTAATTCCTGCCTCATGCCTTTGGGGTAATTCTGCTGTGAAACAGCCAGCTTCATTAGTTTGCCACTCAAAGGCAGCAAAGAAAACTACAGTGTACACCTAGCAAGAGGAGAAAGACTGGAGCAGTAGGCATGGGTGCACCAACCACTTGTAGAAGAAGCACTCTGGCTTACTCATTAAGGTTCAATCAAAGCAGGAGCTAAGGAGATCCTCTGCAGAAATATTAATATCCCTCACCATAGCATCATTAAAAAACTGAGAAAAATGAATAGCAACAGCATTTTTTTCCAGTTCCTTGCATCTTTCCGATATGTGAAGAAGTGCAAAGTCATGCCCCAGGATAGTTCACATCACAACTACATCTAGCTTGCACCTCACCCCTCTTCATCTGTTCAGGTTCCAAAACAAACAAAATCCTCTTCCATTCGTTCACAAAAGAAAATTTCTTCATATCCATGCTATTTACTGAAGAGATTACCAGTAAGGTAATTCCTCATTATCTCTGTAAAACTAGGGGGGAGTGCTTCTAATACCTAGATGTGAGTGAAAAAAATTCTTGAGCTGTGGGTCTCAGCAACCCCAAAGGTTTTACTGTTGCAGAACCACCTACAGGCCCTGTGATATAATACATCAGAAGTTACTATTTTCTGTGCCAAATCTTGAGCTGACAGCATATGATGAGTTACTTGTTCTTCTGGTTCCCATTCTCAGCAGACAACACTGACCAGGCCCCAGTGGAAGGCAGAAATGTCCTCAGGGTACACAGCAGGCAACCTAATTTGACAGGAAGCTGACATGGGTCTTAAGTCCCACAGAGTTACAAGGTAGAGGATGAGGTCAAGAATACCATATTTTCTGTGGTGAGTGTTGCCATGTCCTGCAGCAGAGGTGCAGGGGAGCACCTGGGCCTACTCAACTGGTGCTTCACCTCCCCCAAAGCTCCAGTAACTGTAGTCAGCTCCCTCTGACTCAAACTGAGTGTACACAGCTTAACATGAGTCACTAACAGGCATTTTAGAAATTCAGCTCTGTCATCTTGGAACTGAGAAGAACCCATATGTTGAAAGACCCAAATCTTCTTCTGAGTGGGATCAGGTGTTTTTTTGTTTTGTTTTTTTTTTAAAGCAGATTCAGTAAATACAAAGCTATGTGATATAACTGTATTATTATACAGTTATTATTATACAATTAGCCTATCTCAGCAAAACAAACCAGTCCATTGATACAATATTATGAAACCAGATACTCAGGCAAGTGTCAAAAAACTGTTTTTTGAAAGGGAGGAATTCAGCACATAGGTATTTCAAGCCATGCATCAACAGAGCGAGTATCCTCCCACTGAAACAATTCAACTCATACGTACATTGCCATGATTTAAATTCAGTTAGTAAAAATGAATTACTTTTTTAATAAACAAAAGTAATACTTTGGAGCACATATTGCTGGGATAAGGGGCATAGTTAAGGTAATACCACCAGGGAGCTTTAGCCAAAGCCAGAAAGCACAAATTTGGAGCAGGCCCCTACCTATGCTCGGACCTGCTCAGAAGCAGAGTATTTTTATTCAGGTCTCTGTGGAAATTGTTCCTGTAAGCACAAAATCTGCTCTTTGACTAGCTCCTAGCACTTCAAAGCCTGGGTTCGTGCCACAGGACAAAATAGCTATTGAGTGAGACAGGGAGCAAAAGCTTTCTGAAGCGATGTTGCCAACATGATTCAAAACAACTATGAAGGGACCATCTATAAAGCCTGGAGGTTAGTACAAACTCTCTTCATGTTGGTTGTTTTTTTTTTGTTTGTTTGTTTTTTTGCCTTTCTCCTGAAGCTACCAAAAAAACATCAATTAATGCTTTAGAGCTGTTGCCATACCCAACTGGCATGAAAGCCTCAATTCACCTCCTGAAGAGTAGTGATCTTTTCACTTTGCTTATTGCAACTGTAAACACCATATGATCTATGAATTCTTCATATTTGTCTTCAACATTAATTGCTCTAGCAGAAAAATGACTGTGCTTCACAATCAGTGAGTGGCTAGACAGTAGAGAAAATATTTTTAGAGTGAATAAATTATATACAGGACAGGGGTATGTGTAAGTTTATTTCAAGTGATTGAGCAATTAGCTGTTGTCTGAATTCCCGAAAGCTAGAAGCTGCCATCAACAGCAGAGGCTTTTTTCTTCAAAATAAACAGGTATGTGTACAGGAGATTTTCTCTAGTGCCTTAGCATCTACATTCAGAGCACTGACAAAGCAGCTGATAAATGAAACAAAAAATACACTTTAGCCAAAGTTAGGCTGTATTAGTTTTCAGGTGTCATTTAAACAAATTAGATAACAAAAGAAAAACAGTGGAGATAGGAGGAAAACCAACCAGGCATGTACTTATATTTAAAGACTTGCTAGGAAGACCATAACTACATCTTGAATGCATGACAGAAAAAGGAGAAAAAGCTGATTTTATCAGTCAAACTAAATCTGTTTCTTTTTCTGAAAGTCATAGACGTATCAAATCTTTTGTATTTCATGTTTAGCTACAGAATTTAAAA